>NC_086097.1:97555667-97855667 GCF_963921235.1 Mobula hypostoma
AGATCAGTTCATCTTCTACTCACTTAACTATTCACCGTAACAGAAATTTTGGCTGAGGTGCCCAACCTTTTGCATGCCACTGTAGTTGGTGAGAAATAAACAGTAAAACAATTCGGAACTGTTTTGCTCACTGTGGTTTGAAGCATTTAGACTTGGAGATTCCAGAAACAGCCAAGAGTGAAAATGAAATGATTTCATTATTGTAAGAAGTTAGGAACTACCAAGAACTTGATCAACAATCATCTTGAATGTTACAATAAAAAAAAGATTTGGAGATGCAATCGTCAATAGCATTGTATGAAGGCAGTCCATTATGTACACTAGGTATCTACGCTGATTTTGTTCATTTACACTCAATCAAAAGGACAGGGCAGCATACACTGGATGAATTCCACATTGATAACTATTAGGAACTAATGCACACAAAATGCTGGAGGATCCTGATGATGGATCTCAGCCCAAAACGTAGACTTGTTTACTCTTTTCCATTGATGCTACCTGGCCTGCCGAGCTCCTCCAGCATATTGTGTATGTTGCTTGGATTTCCAGCATCTGCAGATTTTCTCTTGTTTGTGATTAGGAACTAAAACACAGTTTTAAAGTACTTTAGTAGTATTGAGTTTTGTATTTTGTTTAAATACATAATTTATTACTCGTGTTAGTTAATTAGTTTGTGTTTTTAACTATATCCATGAAACCTCAACTAATTGAGGCAGCTGCTTAATTGGGCCAAAATTGGGCTTAATTGTCCCAATTAGCCGGAATCCACAGTGCCTGTTCTTTAGACACTGTCTTGGGCAGCACCACATTTGGGGCTGTCTCCTCAACGCAAGTCAAATTTGGGTTTGTCTTCAGCATGGATACCTATAAATAAATTTCACAAATCCCAAGCACAAGAAGGGATATCTAATAGCTCAATCAAATTAATTTTTGGAAAGCAAGAAATTTAGTATCAATTCTGATCGGTATTCTTGGGTTAATAAGGAGCAAGTGGGGTAATGCGGGGGAGGAGAGATCCCTAGAACAGAAACAATATAGCTGAACACTTAGATAACAGGCCAAAACAGGATGACTAAAGGGTTTGGACTAAAAAATTGTGTTGAGTAGGATCGCAGAGTTTTAAATCAGGACAGGGATGTGTAGGTTCAGAAGAGAAAGAACAAGGTTAAAGTAAATTGGCTGAGAATAAAAATTTCAAATGCCTTTCTTTCTGTTTCCAGAATCTAATAAATACACAAGAAAATGACAAAGACAATAGGACAGTAGCAACTGTTGCATCTCCTGTCCTTGGACATGAGGTGAGCGCAGCTGAATTATGCATTTCACTTACTTGCTTTGGGCATTATTTCTTAAAGGAGATGTTTGAAAATATTTCTCTCAGCTAACTTCTGGCTATACAAGGATACATCTCTTCCATGATGCTTCTGAGGCCTGGGTGCTCTTTTGATATTTTGGCTTATTCCCTGCTTTTCAAAAAACCTTGGACTACCTTGCATCCTACAACCTAGAACAGATTCCTGCGGAAACCACTGGTCACTGTCATTAAGGCAGAATATGCTCAGTCTACGACCATCCTCTGTCTGCTATGAGCAGGTCAATTCTATATCCACACAGCCAGGTTTTCCTTGATCTCATGTATCCTGATTTTCTGAAAAAGCCTACCATGGGAAATGTTATCAAGCACCTTACTAAAATCCATTTACGCTACATCTTTTGCCCTACTTTCATCAGTGTGCTTTGTCACATCTTCCCAGTCAGGCTTGTGAGGCATGATCGACCCCTCACAAAGCCATGCTGACTATCCCTAATCAGACCATGCTTTTTCAAATGCTCATAAATTTCTGTCTCTAAGAATCTCTAGTAATTTGTCCACCACTGAATTAAAACTCACTGATCTATCAATCCGATGGATATCTCTTTCTTGAACAAATAAATAACATTTGTTACTCTCCAAATATCTGGTACTACCCCTGGTGTCAGTGAGGATACAAAGATCATCGCCAAAAGCTCAGCAATCTCTTCCCTTGCTTCCCGTAATAACCTGGGTTATGTCATGTCTGGACCTGGGGATTTACCTATTCCAATGTTTTTCAGAAGTTCCAGCAGATTCTCTTTCTTAATGTTGACATGTTCTAGCATATCAGCCTGTTGTACACTGTCCTCACAAACGTCAAGGTCCCACTCATTGGTGAATACTAAAGCAAAATATTCATTAAAGATCTTTCCTGACTCCAGGCGTACATTTCCTTTTCTAACCCTGTTTGGTGTTATCCCCGCTCTAGTCATTCTGCTGTTCTTCACACTTTTTTTAAAGACATCTTGGGATTTCCCTTAATCCTACTTGCCAAAGCTTTCTCAGTCCTCTTCAAGTCCATTCTTCAGCTCCTTCCTGGCTACTTTGTGACTTTCTAGTGCCCTGTCTGGTCCTTGCTTCCTAAACTTTACGTAGCTTCTTTCTTCCTCTTGACTAGATGTTCCACAGTTCATGTCAACCATGGTTCCTTCACCCAACTACCCTTTCCCTGCTTCAGTGAGACAAACCCATCCAGAAACCCAAGCAAGCACTCCCTAAACATTGCACCCCAATTGCCCCGATACATTTGTTAGGATTCTCTGTGATTTCACTTCAGCCTTCAATACCATCTTCCCTGAGCTTCTGCAAGAGCAACTCTTCAATCTTAACTTGCTGTGTCCCACCTCCAGGTGGATCACAAACTTCTCTGACAGGAGACAGTATGCAACACTGGCAAACACATCAGCACAGCCCAGTCAGTCAGCCCTGGTGCACCAGAGTTGTGTTCACTCCCCTCTCCTATTTTCTCTATGCACTAATGACTATTGTCTCCAGTGATCCATCAGTTAAACCGATAGAGTTTGCGGACAACACCACTGTCACAGGGTTAATCACCAGAGGCAACTAATCCAAGTACCACCAGGAGGTAAACAAGCTGGTGCCCTGGTGCAATCACGACACTTGGTGCTGAATGCCCTCAAAACAGGAGGTACAGAAAAAGAAAATGCCTCCTCTGCACCCTCTCACTCATCAACTTCCAGGACATTATTTCACAGGACCATGTGAGAGAACAATATCTTTATTTATTTATTGAGATACAGCGTGGAATAGGGCCTTTTGAGCCGCGTCACCCAGAGAAAACCTACACATTCCATAGGGAGGACATACAGACTCCTTACAGATGACATTGGAATTGAACTCTGAACTCCAACGCCCTGAGCTGTAATAGCATCGTGCCCCGTCTGATCCTTGCTTCCTACTGTCGTGCCCCATTTACAAAAAGGCTTGGCAAAGGACGTACTTGCAGCAGTTGGTAAAATACTATCTTCCCCAGAACATTCTGGTGCAATTCCACACTGCTGTCATAGAGAGCACCCTCACACCAGCCATCACTGTCTGGTTTGGTGCAACAGCCTCTCACAATATATGAAAACTAAATTAAACTGTCAAGACAACAGAAAAAGCCATTGCATCTAGTCTACTGTCACTTCCAGACAGAGAATCAGGCAGGAAAAATCATTACAAATATTACCTGCTGAACAAACTGCCTTTTCTGAAAGCACTCTAGGCTTATTAAATCAAAAACTTTATGCCATTTTAAAAGTCTCTTCCCCCAGGTAGTTATTCTGATCAACCATTCCAGTTGGCCTTCTCCCCGTCCCCCTCTATCTGTCACCTTTGTTACTGCACTGTAAACCAATTTTATAATGCTATTTATATTGTAAGTACCTGTAGTATTTATGTATGTACCTTGTACGTATGTGTACTTATAACTTCATATAATTCTTTATTCTGTGTGATTTTTGAATGTTGTTTTCTTGTTTTTGTAGAGCCAACACAACAGAGCAATTTCCTAATGCATGTAAATATTATCATCAAAGTTGCTGGTGAACTCTTACTAACTCTTCCTTCAGTTAGTCCTGACGAAGGGTCTCGGCCTGAAACGTCGACTGTACCTCTTCCTAGAGATGCTGCCTGGCCTGCTGCGTTCACCAGCAACTTCGATGTGTGTTGCTTGAATTTCCAGCATCTGCAGAATTCCTGTTGTTTAAATATTATCATCATCATTATGAGCTGTGTCACATGATGTGGGATTAAGGTGTCCATGACCACATTATCATTGGCAAATGTTTCTACAGAAGTGGTTTGCTATTGCCTTCTTCTGGGCAGTACCTTTACAAGGCAGGTGACCCCAGCCATTATCAATACTCTTCAGTGATTGTCTGCCTGGTGACAGTGGTTGAATAACCAGGATTTGTGATGTGCAACAGTTGTTCATACGACCATCCACCACCTGCTCCCATGGCTTCATGTGACCCTGATCAGGGGACTAAGCAGGTGCTACACTTTGCCCAACGGTGACCCGCGGGGTAGCGGAGAGAAGGAATGCCTTCTACCTCCTTTAGCAGAGACACATCTGCACCCTGTCACCCAATGGCGAATTAAGTTGATTCTTACGTCTACATTTCTGCTGAGCATTTCACTGAGTACATCTGTTCCCAATTGTGCTCCCATTTCCTGCCTAATAACATTATAATTCCCACTCTCCCAATTAAATACTTTCTGTCCATTCCTATCCCTGTCCAAAGCTAGGGTAAAGGTCAGCGAGTTGTGATTCATTGTCTCCAAAATGGTCACCCACTGAGAGAGCTGATGCTGTCTGGGTTTATTGCCTAGTACCAGATGCAGTCTATCCTTTCCTCTAGTCAGTCTGTCTATATAGGGTGTCAAGAACCTGTTCTGAACACATCTAACAAATTCCACCCCATCCAACCCTTTGGCATTAAGGAGCTACCAATCAATAAAAGAAAAGATGAAGTCACCCATGGCAGCACCCCTGTTATTTTCACCTTTCCGAAATCTGCCTCCCAATTGTCTCTGTTGCTATTGGAGGTCTTCTATTTTATTATGTTGTAACTTAATTTAGAATGGAGCCTGACAACAAACACTTTTGCTATAGACTGCTATTTGGACTTGCATCAAAAAGGAAAGAAGAGTTTAGTTGCCAAACAAACTAAGAGCACCAGTAGCATGTTGGAACATATTGTATGACCCAACAAGGAAAAGACGTCAATTGCAGATGTGTTTTTTTTCCATTGTCCTTCTGAACAAAACTTTCATGTTTGCAGCTTTGTCCAATGTGAATGTAATCCAGGTTGTATGATGAAACAGCAGTAGCAAGTAGCAGCCTCAGGAGGAATGATCCTACCAATAGCTTCAACCTGCCCTTTCTTCCGTACGGGTAGGCAGAGTGGAGGTGTGCCTTTACCAAAGGAGGTGTGAGGTGCTCCTTCCCTCTGCTAGCCTGCAGGTCACCCCTGGGCAAAGTGTAGCACCTGCTGAGCCACCCCCCACCCCGACCAGGATCACGTGAAGCTGTGGGAGGAGGTGGTGGATGATTATGAACAGTTGTTGCATATCACAAGTCCTGGTTATGGGACCACTAACACCAGGCAGACACTCTCTGAAGAGTGTTGATAATGGGTCATGGGTCTTGTAAAGACACTGCCACAAGTTTTGTTGAAACATTTGCCAAGAACACTGATGGTCATGAAAAGACCATGATCGGCCACGTCATACAACATGGCACATAATGATGATTTCTTCCACAGGAATGCACTAACTAGTAGAAATGAAAAAAAGTCATAATTATTCCGTTATCAGTAAAGGTGCAAACATTTTTTTTGTGTATTCCCCAAAAGAAAAGTTTTTTTTTCTCTGTTTTAGATAATGATAGTATCACTTCAGGAATCTATTTCAATCCATTTTAGTTTTATGTTATAATTTCTTAGCTTGTTTGTTTTACTTAAAAAGGTTCCTGGCATATTTAGAAGTTGGGAAGATGGACCATATTTGTTCATAATTAAAATCAAAGCATTGCAGACAAAGAATCAAGAAAGCAATAAAGACATCAAATCCACAGGAAAAGCAACTGTTCCAGTGACGAATGATGCCAAGGTCAAGCCAAAGGCGAAAAGGGAGGTTGAAGCAGCAAAACAGGCCGGGTTGTCACTCACAAGTATGTTCTTATTCATTTGGGTGTGTGCATTTGAATTATACTGTCCTCTCCTCTTTCATGTCAAACTGAATTGGAAATGTCTTGCAATGGGAATAATGACAATCCACGTTAAAATGAGTTTCATGGTATATTTAACAGTGCTCAATGTTCTTGGGATACTCTGTATTTCATACACTTCATAACCTGTTATGAAAAATATAGTGAGCCTCAGCTTCCGTTGGAAATTGAATGTTGACTGTTGGACAAAACACTTAGCTCTTCAAATCATTCAGTGAGAGCTGTGCTAGTTATCATTGGTTTCTAGTTAGACATTTCATTGTAGACTTAAAAGGTAGAAATGGAAATTGTGAAGCAAAATATTCATTGAGGTCAGTGAATGTCTGAGTGAGTGACGTAGCTGGACAAAAGCCCGTAATAGAATGGGTCCATATCTGTGTGTATGTACAATATTATTGTTCCAAGTAACATTTTGCCTAATAAAAATCAATGTTGATATTATTGAGTAATAAAAATATTAATGTCAGTGTTATTGAAGAAATGAATTTGAATGAGGGAATTAAGTGGGTTTTTGGGTTTGGATTTAGTGCATTCTAAATGTCTTTTATCCTTTGCAGTGGTTGTTGAAATGAAAGGACAAAATGAGTACATCTCCCCAGCAGACTGGCCTCTCATGATGGTAAGTACTACAGTTAAAATATTTGCGGAGCATGTATCACCCCAGTTACTGCAGATTCAATGTATCCTCCCTTGGACGGTGCGACATTAGCTAGCTGTTAGCATGCCACTATTACAACTCAGAGTGTTGGAGATCAGAGTTCAATGCCGACATCCTCTGTAAGGAGCTTGTATGTTCTCCAGGTGGAATATGTGGGTTTCCTCCAGGTTCTCCAGTTTCCTCCCGCAGTCCAAGGCGTACTGGTTAGTAGGTTAATTGGGCGTTGTAAATTGCCCTGTGATGAGGCTAGGTTTAAATCATTGGATTACTGGTAGTGCCGCTCAAAGGACTGGAAAGACCTATTCCAGGCTGTACCTCTTTTCAAAATAATTGGAAAAAAAATAAATTGTTTTCTGGGCAAAAGTCTAGGCACCCTAGATCTCCACAGAGCTCTGATCTCAACATCATCGAGGCTTTCTAGGAATACCTGAAGAGACAGAAGCAAGTGATACGACCAAAGTATTCAGAAGAACTGTGCCAAGTTCTCCAAGGTGCTTGGAACAACTTACCAGCTGTTTTTCATTAAAAAAAAACAACTGCACGACAGTGTATCTAAGAGAACTAGTGCAGTTTTAAAGGCAAAGGGTAGTCACACCAAATATTGATTTGACTTAGTTTTTACCGTTAACTGATCTTTGTAGTACATTTTTTGATATTTAGAAACTTTTCATTACATTATTTTTGAAAATATCTTAGCTTTACAGATTTTTTTTTTACATCTGCCTTAGAAATTTGCATGGTACTGTAGTCCCACCACAGTCCAGAACATCAGATCACATCACTTGCTGACTTTTTACCTAGTGGTAACGTCTTTAATGACTGCTAGATGGAAAGTCATATCAGTGCTGACAAAGTGTGTTCCTCCAGGCTGGAGGTTGTGTTCAGCTCCCAGATGGTGTCAGCATTAAGGCACCGCAAACCATGATCCCCCTTACCCCGCCCACCCAAACTCTTCTTTTACAGCAAGATGGGCAAAGCCTGACACCTACATTCCCTTTATTCTCCAGCGATCTAGGAATAAAAGTTTGCTCATGGCAAACTTTCCTATTGCTTGTTTTATGAACAATATATTTTTTACCCTACACTTTGAATTTAATTTAATTCAAACTCAGGAAGTTGTTTAGATCAACTTGCACAAAATCCTAGAGGAACTCAACAATTCAGTCAGCATCTCTGGAGGGAAATGAACATGTTTTGGACCGAGCCACTTTGTCAGTGCTGGAAAGGAAGAGGGCATGATAAAGGAAGGGAGAGGAGCAGGTGTTAGGTGAGTTCAGATGAGAGGCGTGAGGTGGGTAGCTGAGATGGAATGGTGTGAGAAGCTAGGAGGTGATCATTGGAAGAGACAAAGGGCTGAAAAAGGGAATCTGATAGCAGAGGACAGTAGACTTCGGAATAAAGGGAAGAAGGTAGGCAGCCAGTGGGAGGTATTGTGCAGGTTATGAGGCAGAGAGGTATAGAGAAGGGGTGAGGGTCTACCACAGTGAGGGAAAACAAAGGGATGGGATAAAGGAAAATGAAAGAGGCTACTGAAAGTCAGAAAAATCAATGTTGATGACATGTTGGAGACTACCAAAACAGAATGTGAAGTGGAAACTGGTGTAAAGTTTAAAATTCAAAACATTTCACGTCTAGTACGTCCCTGAGCCAAGTCTGATCAAAAGATCTCAATCTTTGGCTGGTTGACATAAATGTATAGAATGGCACTGCAGCTGGGAGGTAAACTGATTGGTGGTAGTATGGATGTTGGCGTAAGGTCTTTTTTCCTTCCTTTCTGCCAGTTTTTTATGGTGATGTGTATTGTCTACGTGCTGTTTGGAGCGCTGTGGCTTTTTTGGTCTGCTTGCTACTGGAGGGACCTGTTGCGCATCCAGTTCTGGATTGGTGCAGTCATCTTCCTGGGAATGTTGGAGAAGGCAGTCTTTTACGCAGAGTATCAGAATATCCGCTACAAGGGCGAGTCAGGTAAGGGATCTTGATAACCTGTCCTTTGTACAAAGTTTCCAATTCATCTCGTAACCATTCTATAATACTGCTTGCCAGATGAATGAAATGTTATAGCTTTAGCCAGGCTTTGGCGCAAGGGCAGTAAGCAGCGTTATTTCTAATTTGCTTTATGCCTGATATATGTGGAGCTGCCCTCTCCCTTTTTCACCCTCTTCCTTCTCTGTTACTCACTGCATCTCAGCACCCCTAGCTAATGGAACAGAATATTGCTGGATGGATGTGTGAATGGTGTTAAGGCAGTACAGGAGGTGGGAGTCAGTCGAAACTGCGTTTGCCCATTTTCATGTTGCACCTGCACTCATCGGTGTGCAGTAATGGTCTTGAATGAATGAGCTGATTCTGTCAATGTTCAAGGATGTAATGGGAATGAGTATAGCTGGGCTGGGAGGGTAGAGATGGTAGTGAAAGGAGGGGGCTGGATCACAATGTTTTTCTCCCAACATTCCAAAGCATGAGAAACATCAATAGTGGAGCTGGAAGACTAAAGCCCACAAAGTAATTAAGCTTCCCTCTTTGTTTCACCAGCAAGTACACGTGTGAATAGCAAGAGACATTTACTCCCTGTATTCTTCCCACTTTGGTTTGGCGTTTCAGTCCCATACCGAAAGGCAGCTGGTATCTGTACTTTGACCACAAAATTTAATGTTCCCTTTGCTTAATAGATTTTTCTCTGCACCTGTTAGGATTGAAAAGGCCCAACCTAATCCTTGCAGTGCTCATGATCAGAGCTTTTTCCAACTATTTGAAATAATTTTAAATCTGATGACGAGGCAGATAGATGAACATCGTCCTCTTGCCATTATCCGCCTGTTTATGACACTGCCGTTCACTTAAGGAAACATCAATCCACTAGTTTGTGCCACATGGAACAGCGATTCCTGAAGGAATCTTCTTGAACAGTATTGACAAAATGATTTGCATTATTTTCTTAAAAGAAGCACAGTACAACATGCTGGAGTTACATTGAGCACACTATGTCTCAATTGTCAGAGGCCATTAGAATGTTGATTATAGTCTTGACGTTCTATACCTGTCTGCTGAGCTGTGTCAACTGACCATCTGGGACTCTCTCATTTCAACTCTGAGGGGAAATGCTTTGCCTTGGCGTGAGTGGGTCAGTGGAAAATGTTGAATTAAGGTCTTCTGATATGCAGTGCTGCCACACTTAGTTTCAACATTGATGTAGTTCAATTGTCCTGCATTTGTAGTTTGCAATGAATGAAGACTTACAACAGTTCATTCTTCTGCTGAAGTTAGTTAGTCTTGTATAACCACTATTGTTTTTTCTTTAAAATGTGTTTAGTGCAAGGAGCAGTGATTTTTGCAGAATTACTCTCAGCGCTGAAGCGTTCCTTGGCTCGTGTTCTGGTTATTATAGTCAGTCTTGGCTATGGAATTGTGAAGTAAGTATGAACAGTAACAATAGCATGTACTAAATCTCAGTTGCAGTCATATCTCACAAGCTAAGCTGATTAACATGATGCATTGAATTAAGTACCTCTTTTGAGGTAATTCTTATAATCCTTTGGAAAGCAATTGGGGAAGTACTGCAATTCTTTATTAAGGAAACTATCAGAGCACACGAAATTGGATTGAGCAGAGTAGTTATCGATTTCTGAAAGCGAAATTACGTTTGGTAAATTGGATTTTTTTTGAGGTTGTGCAGTAAAGAGTAGGTTGAACCAGTTGATGTGATGTATTTAGACTTTTGCAAAGTTTTGATAAGGAGCCACTTGAGAGTCAGGGATGTCTTGGATCAGGCCCACAGTATTCTAAAGGGAAGAGGTGAACAGCCGGAAGTTGAAGTACATAATGGTACCCATAACATGGATAGGAAAAGGGAGAGGTCCTGAAGAGAGAATATAGGGAGTTAGGTAGAATCTCTGGATTGCTGCCTGTGCCACACATCAGTGAGGGTAAGAATAGGGTGATTTGGCAGTTGAATGTGTGGCTGAGGAGTTGGTGCTGGAGGCAGAATTTCAGATTTCTGGATCATTGGGATCGCTTCTGGGGAAGGTAAGACCTGTAGAAAAGAACAAAATTATCCTTGTGGATAGGCAGGGGATTGGAACCCCAGTGATGGGGCTGAAGATGGAGAAGTTGGTGTACAATTAGATGCAGTGTGTAGTGAGATTGATGAAGGATAGGCAGATGATAGAGCAATATTGCAGTCAGTGGGATGAGTTGAAGTATAACGTGGGGGCAAAATCGAAAAGGGTGAGGAATACAGGACTGAAGCTGTTATATGTGAAAACACATAATATCAATAAAGTAGATCATCTTGTGTTTGGAGATTTGCAGATATGTTGTGGGCATTACTGAGTTGTGGCTGAAAGAAGGTCATGGTAGGGAGCTTAACATCAAAGGATACATATTGTATCAGAAGTAGACAGGTAGGCAGAGGGGGTGGGGTGACTGGTTAAAAACTGAAGTCAAATCCTTAGAAAGAGATGACATAGGATTGTCATCCTTGATGTAGGACCCTTGTAGGTAGAGTTAAGAAACTGTATGGGCAAAGAGACCCTGATGGGATTATGCACACAAAATGCTAGAGAAACTCAGCAGGTCAGCAGCATGTATGGAAAAGAGTACCTCTGAAGGGCCACGGCCCGAAATGTCGACTGTACTCTTTTCCATAGATGTTGCCTGGCCTGAGTTTCTCCAGTATTTTGTTTTTAGTGCTTGGACTTCCAGGATTTGCAGATTTTCTCTTGTTTCTGATGGGAGTTATATACGGGCGTCCAAATAGTAGCCAAGATGTGGGGTACCAATTACAACAGGAAATAGAAAATGCATGTAAAAAAAGGTAATTTACTTCCGGTAGAGCTCATGGAGTGAAGTCGTGTTCTTGACTCGCTCCATTATCTCTGAGTTTTTCTTCTTATGATCAGCTATATTTTAAATAACCATTAAGGCATCAACTTTTACAATATTTTGAAATAAATTGGGCTCTTTGATAATCGGATGCGTTTAAGGTCAGCTATGTCTAAGAATGGATAAAACGTGAAGGACAGCAAACCTCCGGTTAGACCGAAAGGTACCAATTTTCCTCCGACTGAACCACCGGTGACTTTGAAAGCTATATCGGAGCTAATTCAAAGGGAAATTTCAACCTCTATTACGGAACTGATTCGTGAGGAAATTTCAATTAATTTCCAGAAAATTGCCGATTCAATCGATAAGATACAAATATGTATTACGGAACATCAGTCGGCTATATCTGATCTTCAAAAATCCACGCAACAAAGTGAGTTTAAGATGGAGAAAATCGAAGAAACAATTAATGTAATGAAGAAGAAACTTGACTTTCTGACCTTTAAAAACTCTGACTTAGAATCCAGAATGCGACGGCAGAATCTTCGAATGATTGGGGTGCGTGAAGCTGTTGAATCTGATAACCCTATGAAGTATTTTTCTCAACTTTTAAAAGATGCATTTCCTACTGTATTTCCTGACCAACCACCGTTATTGGATCGTGTTCACAGAGTTCCATCACACTCGCTTAGGTCAGATAAACCTCGACGTGTCATCTTACGTTTTCATTACTTTCAAGACAAGGAGAAACCGTTTCGTTTCGTTCGATCTAAAGGTTATATTGATTTTTTGGATCTTAAGTTCCGATTCGTGGAGGATTTCAGTAAACCAATTCGGGATCAATGGGTTCATTATAGATCTGTGATGTCGGAACTCTACAAGATGGATTTAAAACCAGCGCTGCTTTACCCAGCACGTCTAAGGATTCGTACGTTGGATGGAGCCCTCCGTTTTTTTGAATCTCCATCGGATGCCCAGAGTTATCTGGATCAATTTTCACCTTCAGCATCTTAATCGTAATTTTTAACTATCTCCGTTTGATCGGAGGTTGTGAATTTGTCAGTCTTAATTTTTTTTTGCCTTATATGGGCAGAAAAGTTTAGTTTTGATTATTTAATATGGTTGCTAAACTTTCTTTCTATCTGCGTCATTTCTTTCTTTTTCCCAGGGGATTCTGGGTGGTTATTTCCTCACTGTCATCTCACAGTATTTCCTTTGAGGCCTTAAATTTTGTAGTTTTTTAATCTACTTTGTTTCGTAGGTTTTCATAACTAGTTTATGTTAATAGTCTTTTTTTGTTTTGTTTACTCATAGGATCTGGGGTTTGTTGCGGTTTTTTTTATATTTTCTGGCTTTTTCTCTGTTATATTAAGTGTTTGTTTTAATTGAGTTACCTTTTTTTATTCTTTTACTGTTTTATAATTAGCTGATCTTTTTTATATTTACACTTTTTTTAGGGAGAGTATACCGGAAGTCATGGGGGTAGTTTTAGTGCTTGCTTCTTTCTGGCTTGTCTGCGTTAGATTTAGCCTTGGGGTCATCGGGTGGGGGTGGTGGGAGGGGCTTCACGTTTTAGTTTCTTTCTTCTCGGGCTAACTACACTATTGAAGTATTGGTTGCGTTCTTCTTCCCGGTATCTCTTATTTGTTCTGTTCCCTTTCCGGGTTCATGGGTCGAGCCTATCGTCAATCCTCCTTGTTGCGGGTTGACTTTAGGGTTTATGGAGTCTATTATTAATTTTGTCTCCTGGAATACTAATGGTCTTAATCATCCTATTAAAAGGAAAAAAGTTTTTAAAGTGTTCCGGAGACTTAAAGCACAAATTTTATTTTTACAAGAGACCCATGTGCAGAGGGGGGACAGACTACATTTTTTTAAATTCTGGAAGGGAGAGGTCGGGATTGAGGACGTGATTTTAAGTTCTTTAACTCTGTTTGGTTCCAAGTTAGCCCATTGCTTTGCTTTTAGTTAGTTGCACGGTGGGTTTTTTTTTGGGGGGGGGGGGTTTTCCTTTTCTCTATTGATATATATATATAAAAGTTAGTATACTATTATGTTACCTTGGTACGTTATGTTTAAACTACATTGTTTGTATCATTTTTTTTGTATTAACATCTCCTGTAATTTTATTATATTCTAACAGTGTATTAGTGCCTATATGGCTTACATTTTGTATACTTATTCAATAAAAAGATTTAAAAAGAAAGGAAAAAAGGTAATTTACTATAGTCATGGGGGATTTCAATTTGCAGGTAGACTGGAAAAATCAGGTTGGTACTGGATACCAAGAGAATTTGCAGAATGCCTATGAGATAGCTTTTTAGAGTAGCTTGTGGTTGAGCCCACTAGGGGAAAGGCAATTCTGGGTTAGGCATTGTATAATGAAACAGATTTGGTTAGGGAGTTTAAGGTAAAGGAACCCTTAGGAAGCAGTGATCATAACATGACATACTTCACCCTACAGTTTGAGAAGGAGAAGCTGAAGTCAGATGTATCAGTATTCCAGTGGAGTAAAGGGAATTACAGAAGCATGAGAGAGGGGCTGGCCAAAATTGTTGATTGGAAGGGGACACCAGCAGGGATGACAGCAGAACAGCAGTGGCTGGAGTTTCTGGGAGCAATTTGGAAGCTTCAGGATGGATACATCCCAAAGAAGTCATAGTCTTCTAAAGGGAGGATGACACAACTGTGGCTGTCAAGGGAAGTCAAAGACAGCATAAAAGCAAAAAAGAGGGCATATAATACAGCAAAAGTCAGGGAAGTTAGAAGGTTGGGAAGCTTTTTAAAAACCAACAGAGGGCAACTAAAAAAGCCGTAAGGAGAGAGAAGATGAAGTATGAAGGTAAGCTAGCCAATAATGAGGATATAAAAAGTTTTTCAGATATGTATGTATATGTGTGTGTGTGTATGTAAAAGAGAGGTGAGAGAGGATATTGGACTGCTGGAAAATGGCACTGTTGAGGTAGTAATGGGGAGCAAAGAAATGGTGGATGAACCTCGTAAGTATTTTGTGTCAGTCTTGGGTGTGGAAGACATTAGCAGTATACCAGAAGTTTGAGTGTCAGGCGGAAGTGTGTGCAGTTGCTCATACTAAGGAGAAGAAAGGGTGTTTGGGAAGAAGAAAGATCTGAAGGTACATAAGTCAACTGCACCAGATGGACTACACCCCAGGGTTCTGAAAGAGGTAGCTGATCTGATTATCTGGCGGTGACTAGTGGCGTTCCGCAGGGGTCAGTGTTGGCGTTGCTTCGTTTTACATTATATGTCAATGATTTGGATGATGAAATTGATGGCTTGTGGCCAAGTTTGCGGACGAAGCAAAAATAGGTGGAAGGGCAGTTAGTGTTGAGGAAGCAGGGCATCTGCAGAAGGACCTAGACGGATTAAGAGAATAGGCAAAGAAATGGCAGATGGAATATAGTATAGGGAGGTGTATGGTCATGCACGTTGATTGAAGGAATAAAGGTGTAGACTATTTTCTAATCAGGGAGAAAATTCAGAAATCAGAAGTAGGAAGGAACTTCTGAGTCCTCTTGCAGGATTCCCTAAAAGTAAACTTGCATGTTGAGTTGCTGGTAAGGAAGGAAACATTCATTTCGAGAGGGCTAGAATATAGAAGCAAGGATGTAATTCTGAGACTTTATAAGGCATTGGCCAGACCGCAGTTGGAATATTGTGAGCAGTTTTTGGTCCCTTATTTAAGAAAAGATGTCATGGTATTAGAGAGGGTCCAGAGAAGATTCACAGGAATGATTCCAGGAATGAAAGGGTTAACAGATAAGCAGTGTTTGATTGCTCTGTGCCAGTACACATGGGAGTTTAGAAGAGTGAAGAGAGAGTTCATTGAAACATATCAAATATTGAGAGGCCTAAATAGAGTGGATGTGCAGAGGATATTTCCTATAGAGGGGGAGTCTTGGACCAGAAGGCATAATTTCAGAATACAGGGACATCCATTTAGAACAAAGAGGAGGCAATTCATTAGCCAGAGGTTAGTGAATTCATTCCAGAATTCATTGCCACAGGCTGCTGTGTCATTGGGCAGAGGTTGGTGTTCCTGATTAGTCAGGGTGTCAAAGGTTACGGGAGAAGGAAGGAGAATTGGGTTGAGAGGGATAATATATCAACCATGATTGAATGGTGGAGCAGACTAGTTGGGCGAATGGCCTAATACTTCTATGTCTCATGATCTTGTTAAACACAACCTTTTTTTTTCACTATGGTATCAATTGAATTTAATCAATGAACAACAAAGAAAGGAATTGTCTTTTTCATGTTGGGAGACTGTAGGGATTGGTACTGGATCAGCATCAGTCTTAATAATTTGGATGTTGGAACGTTTAACAGCAAACTTGGATGTCTTTATTGTTCATGTAAGATATATTAAGTTTGCTAATGATTCAAAGCTGCTGGAATATGTTAGAGATGCAGAGCCTTTAAGAAGATCAGGATATGACATGGTGGATGGGATTACAGATCTTCCATGATCTTAGTGAATGGCAGAGTAGCTCAGTGGGTCACGTGACCTAGTCCTGCTCCTTTTCAGTATGTTCTTCTGTAAAGGGTGGGGGGGGGCCAGTAGAACAGCATTATTATCTTTAAATGGTGAATATTGATTCAAGAAATGTGGGCTTTGTAGGCTGAACCAGTATTTGATTCCCATCCACCATGCCTTTATGTTCATATTTGTAGGGGCCTGGGAGTCCCTGATCTTGAATCACCACAAATTAACATGCAGGTTCATGAAGCAATAAGGCAGTGTAAGATTATTTTGGCCTTCATTGCAGGAGAAAATGAGAACAAGAGTAAAGATGTATTATTTCAATTATATAGGGCTCTGATGAGACCCCATCTGGAGTGTTGTCTAGTAATTCTGGTCTCCGTACCCAAGGAAAGACATTTTTAAAATGGAGGGAGTGCAGCAAATATTTACCAGATGAATTACTGGATTTGTTGTAAGAGAAGAGATGTAGCTGAATGGCCTCATAACTTCAGTTTGGAGGAATGTTTCGTAGTAACGTATACGTTTCGTAGTAACACATACGTTTGTAAAATTATAGGGTTTGACACGATGAGTTTGTTGGCAACTAGGGGGTCCAACCTCAGAAATAAAAGGATTACCAATCAGAATTGAGATAAGATGGTGGTGAATTTTTGGAGACTCACTTGCTGAGTATATCCAATGTGAAATGTAACCACCAGAGTACAAAGGAGGCTGATGTTCCCTATGTTCAAACCAGACTAAGGGGCCAAATACCCTATCCTTACTTCCACTTCGTTATGTTGTTAAAGATGGTAGTATGCTTAAGGGAAGAGAGGGAATAGAAACTGCTGTCTGCAAGGAAACTAGTAGAGAATGTAACTCACTGTGCAAACTTAATATTTCAGGAACACAGTTCTCTGATTACTAAAATGTTTAATTTTGTTCTCTTCCAAAAACTTTTTGTCAGAGTTGAGGACTACCCTAGGGTTAGCAGGTACTAGGGCAGGCTTGACTCCATGCTGCCTCCCAGGACCCTGGGTTATTACTGCTTCCCTCTGCTATCCCCAAGTCTGATTTTAGCACATTGCTCAAAGGGGGAGGGCAAGATTAGGCAATGCTGCCACCTCTGGAGCGAGGAGGTATATGGAGGGAATTGCAGAGATTAGATAGCTGATGAATGTCTGTCTCAGATATAGTTAGAACACGGAACAGTACAACACAGGAATAGGCCTTTCAGTCTATAATGTAATGTCTGTGCTGAGCATGATGCTAAATTAAACTAAATTTCTTTTGCTTGTACATAATTACAAATATTCCTCAATTCCCTACATGTTCCTGCATATTTCCAGCCTTTTAAATGTCACCAAAGTATCTGCTTCCACCATTCTCTCCCCCCTCCCTCCCACCCCCAAAGCAAGCCATTGCAGGCACCTACCCATTTTCTTTATAAACAAAAACACCTTGCTCTACGCACCTCCATTAAATTTCTGCCTCTAATTGCTGGAGGAAGCCCACTTCATAGAGGTTCATTGGATTAGGGAAGATGATGTATTTGAAACCAGGGTAATTCTTTGACAGAGTGGGGCTATTGAATCCTGGTATAAGTTCATCGGTACTTCATGTTTCTGTAGGCACTCATGACTTTATTCAGCAATGTTTTAAGATTTTTGTGGCGCTCTTTGGTCTGCATAACAAATCACATAACTGTAACCTCTTCTTTGTTCTAGGCCTCGTTTGG
This sequence comes from Mobula hypostoma, assembly GCF_963921235.1. Taxonomy (NCBI): domain Eukaryota; kingdom Metazoa; phylum Chordata; class Chondrichthyes; order Myliobatiformes; family Myliobatidae; genus Mobula; species Mobula hypostoma. The sequence goes on from NC_086097.1 coordinate 97,573,457, forward strand.
GAGCTATGCTGCACAGGGTCATTGGTGTCGGCATCCTGTATTTAATTTTCTCAGCAATAGAAGGCAATCTTCGAGTTACTGAAGTAAGTAGCAGAAGTTCAAGGAGCTAGCCCATTGAGAGAAGATACCACAGGTTCTGCTGAAGTGTGTTAAACTATTTTCCTTATCCAAAAGAACAATCATTGATTTAATTTTTCAGTGTTCTTGGTTACTCTTGTCTGTGTGATAACTTCATTATTACTGTTGTTAGGCCCTCTGAGCCAATTGCTCAGTTTTCTCTCAGACGTTGCTAAATCAGAGATTACTAAGCAATGTCCTCACCAGGCACTATGCTGTGTGTGTTCTTTTAATATTTGCAGCATTGCACTTGCTGTGCAAATCAAACATCTGGGTGATTGGGGTTTTTTAAGTCAATTTTGCCCTCAGTTGCTTTATTAGTAACCCGTATGATGTGATGTAGGATGGCAACCATAGAGACATATAGAATGGAAACAAGCTGTTCAGCATACCAAGTACACGTTGACCAGCAGCCACCCACTTACAGTAATCCTCCATCATGATAGTTCAAAGATTTGGATAAGGGTATTGATAGGAGCGACAGATCATAAACACAAGATTCTGCTGATACTGAAAATCCAGAGCAACACACACAAAATGCTGGAGGGGCTCAGCAGGTCAGGCAGCATCCGTGAAGATGAATAAACAGTCAACGTTTCGGGTCGAGACCCTTCCTCGGGGCTGGAAAGAAAGGGGGAAGACATCAGAATAAAAAGGTGGGGGGAGAAGAGGGATAGTTAGACGGTGATTGGTGAAACCAGGCGCATGGGAATGTAACAAAACAGGGCGGGTTTTAGTTAAACTGAGAAAGAGTAGAGGTGAAGTGTACCTACCAACATGGAATGATAGACCCAAAGGCCAGTTTGTCATGTTTTGACCAGCAATATAGTGTTCAGTAGATCCCTGATGGTGAAGATTCGACATTCATTCCACTACAGCTTATCTTTCCCAGCCACCTGGCTTCACCTATCGCCTTCTAACTGTACTCCGTCCCTCCTCTTCTCCCCCCCCCCCCACTCCACCGCACCTTTTTAATCTGATGTCTCTTCCACCCCTTCCTTTCCAATCCTAATGAAGGGTCTCAGCTTGAAACGTTGACTGTTTATTCATCCCCATAGATGCTGCCTTACCTGCTGAGTTCCTCCAGCATTTTGTGTGTGTTGGTTAGGAGAGATTTAGATGGACATGGTCCAAACGTGACCAAATGGGGTAGGTTGGGAAGGGTAACTTGGGCCAAAAGGCCTGTTCCCATGTTGTATTATTCTGACTCTGTATTAATCTAATTTTTTAAATCTATCTACGTTCTCATCAGTCCCTTTCCACCCCCTCTCCTATAGATTCTATACGATAGGAAAATTTAAGCGGCCAAATGATGAACCAACCCACATTTTTAAGATGTGGGAATAAACTAAAGAAACCAGCTGAAACCCGATCAGTCAGAAGCACACAGACAACACTGGAGGTCAAGAATGAACCTGGGTCTCTGGTGCTAAGAGGTTTTGGCTCTCCCAGCTGTGCCACTGTGACAGAAGGAAAACAGGGTCCTCACCAACCCATTTACACTCATCCCAATTTCTGTTTTTACTCTTGTCTATATTCCCACCCTGGTGATTCTGCAACTCTCACACTAGGGGCAAATTACAGCAGTCAGTTAACCTACCAGCTTGTGCCTTTGCAACACAGGAAGAAACTGGTGCATCAGGGGGATACCTGTGGAGTCACTCACAGTGTATACAAGCTGTGCCCTGAACTTTAGCAAGCGCTCATGTTTCCCTGACTGAGAATCAAACACGAGCTGCAGTGGTGAGGATGTGGAATAAGTGTTGCATCCTCACCATCAGCGATCTACTGAACACTTTATTGCTGGTCAAAAAATGACAAACTGGCCTTTGGGTCCATCATTCCATGTTGGTAGGTACACTTCACTTCTAATCTTTCTCAGTTTAACTAAAATTGGCCCTGTTTTGTTCCTGATTTAGGCCCCACTTGTTACCTTGGCTCTTATAGGGAACATCAGCCTTTCAATCATCGACTCATGTATACTCTGGTGGATATCCTTTATATTATACTCAAATATATTGGCTTTTCTTTTTGTTACATTGATTCTTCTCTTTAAACCCAGTTGTGATTTGCACCCACATGGGAGAAAATCGGTGCTATTGAGTTCTGTTGTTCTTATCCATTTATTTTCTATTTGCAATTGGCTGCTAATTAAAGCAGTGAATAGCTGCAGTAAATAAACTGGAAAGACCTAAATTGGATTATTAGTTAATCTAATTGTGGTAGGATTTTTAGAATAGGTTTTAGTGCTAGAAGGTTTGAAAATGTTTGAGTTCTGATCCTTATTTGATTTGTTGGGGTACGTGATCAGGTTCTCTTGAGTTTCTTTCCACGGCTGAATCTTGCCTCATTTACCACATGAATCCTAAACACTTGGATGAGGCAGCAGAAGCCAATTACATCTGTAGAACCATTATCCTGCTAGCTTCAGGAGAAACATGGAAGCATGTTACGAAGCTGAATGAAGCACTTGAATCTCAAATCACTGTAGATGACGGAAACCTAAAAGAGTCAACATTTTGGAAGGGGAAAGTTTGTCAGAAATGGAAAGGAGAAAATGCAGGGTAGTTTCAAGATTGACAGAGATAGGACAAAAGGAATATTCTGATGCAATGAGTGATTGAAATTAGAGCTATAAGGCATTTCGTCTTGAGGAAGAAAGCTCGGATTGTTGCAGCAGGGTGCGGGTTAGACATTTGCTGTCAGTGGCTGTCGAATTATGAATTCTGCCAATAAAGGATGGAAAGTCTGATGGAAGCTACAAAGCTCTTGACTAACTGCTTATTTTCTGGAATGCTGGTGGAAAATAAATGAAAGACGTTGACAAATCCTGATCTTTAATACACTTGAGAGCAGAAACAAAATGGGTACAGTTTCTGCTGACTGGTGAGTTGGTATCTGCCATATAAACAGCTGTTGAATCTGTGATTCCATGGGCTGGCTTTCTGATTCTGATTCTAAATGGATGTTGGCCATATTCAACGGAACACGGTTTCCATTGCGGAGTAGTCTGTGTTATGTGATGTTCGCTTTGCTGCCTGTGAGAATCATGATTTAAAATCAATTTTAATTACTTCAACCCAAATTGTCCATCACCAGTAAAATAGAAACACTTGGATGTCAATGCGTTGAAGTTAATTGTAGACCCAAGCTAATACAATGATTCTCACAGTTCAGTCAACACATCCCACTGCTGCTTCATTATGAATTCCTAATGAAACTGGAAGTCATTATTTTCTTTCTCTCTCTTTCTTTCTTTCTCTATTTCACCTGATGCTATCCTTTCCTTCTTTTTCAGGAGAATTTCGACCTGGCCCTTCTGGCTTTTATCCCTCTGGCTGTTCTCGACACTGCTCTCTGCTGGTGGATATCCTTTCGGGATCTGTTTTTTTTCCAGCAAAAAGGATTTTCTGACCTGTTTTCTATTTATTCCTTGATCAAGAATGGAATATTTTGACAAAATCTGCTTTCTAAGCATATAGTTTATAAACCCTTGGATTTAATCTTTCCCTTTTTTTTGTTTTGGAAGTGGCTATGAAATTGGGGTTAATCCATCCGAATTTGGGTTTAGTAGTAGAATAGTTTCACAAGTGTACTTAACAAAAGATCTAGTTTGTATATGTGGTTTGAGAAGGATTTGGCAAAATGATTACGTTCTCAGTCACAACTCTGGAGTATCACAACCCAACCCAACCATGGCAAATAATCCAGGCTTTAAGCCTGAGGGCATAAATTTTGTAATGTCCAACACTAATCTAATGCATGTAGATGATTTCAGTTAGCCTAATTGGACAAGTTACAGAGACCTTGCCATACTTCAGCAACCATGTTCACTGAGTGAAGTCAGCTTTTGCAAGAATCTGTTCAGCATTGAGCGGGGAACAATGTCATTTGGGAGATGAATGCACCGTACATACAGTAGATGTGATGGTGTTTAGCAGTCACTATCACGACCTGAAATTTGGGAATTGGTTTATTGTTGTCACATGTATTAAGGTACAGTGAAAAGGTTGTACAGATCAAATCATTACACAGTGCATTGAGGTAAAACAATAGCACATTGCAGAATAACATGCAATAGCTGCCTAGAAAGTGCTGTGCAGTGAGATGAGAAGGTGCAAGACCATAATAAGATAGACTGTGAGGTCAAGAATCCATCTTGTCTTACTAGAGAACTATTCGATAGTCTTACAATACCAGCATAGAAGTTGTCCTTGAGCCTGGTGGTACATGCTTTCAAGCTTTTATATGTTCTGCCTGATAGGATGCGGGGGGGTGGGGGGGGAGGCGGGATGGTGGAGAAGAGAGAATGTCTGGGGTGAGTGGAGTCTTTGATTATGCTGGCTTCCTTACAGAGGCAGCGAGGAGTGTCGCTTATGGTTCCTGTGATGTGCTGAGTTGTATCTGCAACTCAGTGCAATTTCTTCACAGGTAGAGCAATTACCATGCCAAGCCCTGATGCATCTGGATAGGATGCTTTCTATGGTCCATTGACAAAAATTGGTAAGGATCAACGAGGATTTGCTGAATTTCTTTATCCTCCTGAGGATCTAGAGGCTTTGGTAGGCTTTCATGACTCTGGACAGTTTTTGTTTGGAAATCAAGTTGAGCAAGGTGATGCACAATTGCTGTTGTACTGTTCTTTAACCTTAGACCTGATTTATATCTCTGAATTTATTTCCATGTGTGACACACTTGATGCTCCATTTTATGTTCCATCTGTTTTCTTTAACCATTGACACATTTTTATCAGCTTGACCCAAACAATGAAGATGTTAAAACTGAGAAGGAATGTTGTGAAGCTGTCCTTATACAGACATTTCACGAACACACTTATCTTCGCTGTCATAGGTAAGTTTAAAAATTGCTCATGCTTGGTGTTTCTGGGTGGCCTAACTACACACTATCGAACCACTAAATCTCTCATTTTAGGGTATCTCCGGCATGGACTGACTAGTTGAATAGAAAGAGCTACACCAGTGAAACATAGGTTATGTCAGTCGAGGTATCAAGACTTGGCTGCCAGTTGTGAGGGCAAGGGCAATTTGCTCACTGATGGGACAGTTCTAGGGCATTTGCAAGTAGGAAGAAAAAGATGCAATTGCAAGTTAGCTGAGAAGGTTAGGAAGTTTTGGGGTCAGGTTTAAGAAGCTTAAAGATAGATGAACATGGCAAGTAAAATATATTGTTACGTACCCCGTAACTGGGTTGCCAAACCAGCAGAAATGGACCACTCAGTTGGAGTCTGGATTACTGGAACTAAGAAAGTTTTATTAAAGAAATAAGCAACACAGTACTCTAATAGTAAGGATATAAATGCAACAGGTTAGCAATGAATAAACACACATGTACACAGAACTAAGATAATAGGGTCAATCAGCTCTATCGCAGTCTAGGGGTAAAATGTTCAATCACAAGTGACAGAGTTCAGTTTAGTTCAGTTCACAGTAATCACCGTCGTGCCGTTGGAGAGAGAGCGAATGCTGATATTCAAATTGGATTCAACAGACCTTTGATATTCCTCGCAGTTAGCTTTTGGGCGAGCCCTTTGTAATGTCTTCTGAGGTCGCCGACTGTGACCCCTCCGTTTCGGATACGATCGTTCTTCAGCGGTGAACCCGGCACCCAGGCAAGGGCGGACACACACCAGGTCCCCGCCGACCGTATCTTTCCACCCTGTGAGTCTATGGCGGGTCCCGCGACCAGACCTCCGAAACTCCCACCGACTTGGGGGGGGGGCGCACCGCTTCCAGGGTCTCGTTACCTCGTGGTGTCGTGTGTGGTGTCTTAGCGAACCTGCCCCTTTTTATCCCCCTGCTGGGGTATCGCCTGTCCATCACACTTCAAACAGTTCAGGGTTCAAAAGGAGCCGGTCTTGACAATACTCAGACGGGTGTCTCCTTCCGTTAAACTCTCTCGTCTCTTCATTAACATTTCCAAATGCTGCTCCATTGTCTTACTTATCTCTCTCTCCTGAAGACAGGTGGCAGATCAACTGTTGATCCCACTGGTGCTAGCACAGGACAGTTAACATCTTAGTCTATGTGTACTTTCGTAACCCTCTTTCGTCACAGTATGTACAAAAGCCTGACTTGTGAACAGTCTGTGTATGCAATGAGCACCTGGAAGTCAGCTGCTTCAGGCAGCTTCTGACATCTCGAACTTGGTTCGCAGCCCATTTCTGACTAATGAACTATATTGGCTATGCACACAATGTGCTGGAGGAGCTCAGCAGGTCAGGCAGCAGCTGTGGATGGGAATGAACAGTTGACATTTCAGGCTGAGACTCTTCATTGGGTTACAAAAAGGTTCACAGAAATGGAACCCTGTCATAACCTGGTGGTAATGTGGTATTGGATGTCTTACTCAACATTGGTGCTAAGGTAAATGGATTAAACTTGTCTGATGAGGTGATAAATCAAATACATTTTCTTAGTTATGTAGAATTGGCACCACAGTTGTACATAATATCCTCTGTTCCACCAGTGTTAGGAAGCTGAAAATCTGCAAAAGTAGCCAAGAGCAAAAATACTAACTGGCAAATAGTTGATAGATGCAAACATAATTTCTAAAGAAACTGTTTAAATTTCAACAGCATAGGAGCATTCCCCAAAAATGAAGTGGTTAAAGATTCACAAAATGTTAAACTACATCTTTTTCTTCCTCCATAGATGCTGCCCAGCCTACTGAGTATTTTCAGCAATTTCTGTTTTTCATTTCAGATTTCCAGGTGGCACAGTAGGTAGGAAGCTGAAAAGCAGGACCTCTAGGGTAGTAATCTCAGGATTGCTGTCTGTGCCACGTGCTAGCGAGTGCAAGAATAGCATGATAAGACGTATTAATGTGTGGCTGAGGGACTGGTGTAGGGGGCAGGGCTTCAGATTCCTGGATCATTGGGGCCTCTACTGGGGGAGGTACAATCTGTACAAAAAGGGCGGGTTACACCTAAACCCAAAGGGGTCCAATATCCTAGTGGGCACATTTAATAGAGCTGTTAGGGCGTGTTTAAACTAATTTGGCCGGGGGATGAGAACTGGAGTGATAGGGTTGAGGAAGGGAAAAACAGAAATAAATCAAAGGTAGCATGCAACAGAGATAATAAAAAGAACAGGCAGGAGATGAGGCTTAATCATAGCCAGTGGGATGAGTTACAGGGCAATAGAGGCATGGTGCAGTTAAAACAGAAAGCAACAAATACTGGACTGAGAGTGTTGTATTTGAATGCACGAAGCATAAGGAATAAAATGGACGATCTTGAAATTCAGCTACAGATTAGCAAATATGACATTGTGGCCAACTCTGAAACTTGGCTAAAGGATGGCTGCCATTGGGAGCTGAATGTCCAAGGATATACGGTGTATCAGAAAAATAGGTTAGTAGTTAGAAGGGGTGGTGTGGCTCTGTGTATAAGAAATAATATTAAATCATTAGAAAAAGATGACATGGGATTGGAAGGTGTAGAGTCTCTAAGGGTTGAGCGAAGAAATGGCAAGGGTAAAAGGACCCCTAATGGCAGTTGTATACAGGCCTCCAAACAGCAGCCGGGATGTAGATTACAAATTACAGCAGGAGATAGAAAAGGCGTGTCAGAAAGGCAATGTCATGATAATCGTTGGGGATTTTAACAGAAAGTGGATTGGGAAAACCAGGTCAGTACTGGACCTCAGGAGAGAGAATTTGTAGAATGGCTATGGGATGGCTTTTTAGAACAGATTATTGAGCCCAAGAGGGGATCGGCTGTGCTGGATTGTGTGTTGTGCAATGATCTGGAGGTGATAAGAGAGCTTAAGGTAAAGAACCCTTAGGGAACAGTGATCACAATATGATCAGGTTCACATTGAAATTTGAGAGGGAAAAACTAAAATCTAATGTGTCGGTATTTCAGTGGAATAAAGGAAATTGCAATGGCATGAGAGGGGAACTGACCGAAGTTGACTGGAAAGGGACATTTGCAGGAAGGACAGCAGAACAGCAATGGCTGGAGTTTCTGTGAAAAATGAGGGAACTTCAAGACAGATATATTCCAAGTAGGAAAAAATTTTCAAAGGGAAGAAGGACACTACCATGGCTGACGAGTGAAGTCAAAGCCGAAGTAAAAGCAAAAGGGAGGGCATACAAGGAAGCCAGAGCTAGTGGGAAGATAGAGGATTGGGATGCTTTTAAAAACTTGCAGAAGGAGACTCAGAAGGTCATTAGGAAGGAAAAGATGAATTATGAAAGGAAGCTGGCAACTAATATCAAAGAAGATACTAAAAGCTTTAAGTACGTAAAAGGTCGAGGATAGGACCAATACAAAGTTATGCTGGAGATATTGTAATGAGAGATGGAGAGATGCAGAGATGGCAGAGGAACGGATTGCATATTTTGCATCAGTCTTCACAGTAGAAGACGTCTGCAGTATACAGGACATTCAAGGGTGTCAGGGAAGTGAAGATTGTGCAGTGAAAATTACGACTGAGGAGGTGCTCAGGAAACTTAATGGTCTGAAGGTGGATAAATCTCCTGGACCTAATGGAATTCACCCTCGGATTCTGAAGGAAGTAGCTGGAGAGATTACGGAGGCATTAATGATGATCTTTCAAAATGGATAGATTCTGGCATTGTAGCAGATGACTGGAAAATTGCAAATGTCGCTCCGCTATTTAAGAAGGGTGGGAGGCAACAGAAAGGAAACTATAGACCTGTTAGCTTGACATCAGTGGTTGGAAAATTGTTGGAATTGATTGTTAAGGATGAAATTACAGAGTACCTGGAGACACATGACAAGATAGGCCAAAACCAGCATGGTTTCCTGAAAGGAAAATCCTGCCTGACAAACAATTCTTTGAGGAAATTACAAGCAGGGTAGACAAAGGAGATGTAGTGGGCGTGGTGTACTTGGATTTTCAGAAGGCCTTTGACAAGGTGCCGCATGTGAGGCTGTTTAGCAAGATAAGAGCCTATGGAATTACAGGGAAGTTACTAGCGTGGGTGGAGAATTGATTGGTCGGCAAAAAACAGAGAGTGGGAATAAAGGGATCCTATTCTGGCTGGCTGCCGGTTACCAGTGGAGTTCCACAGGGGTTGGTGTTGGGACCACTGCTTTTTACAATGTAGGTCAATGATTTGGACAATGGGATTAATGGATTTGTGGCTAAATTTGCCCATGATACAAAGATAGGTGGAGGAACAGGTAGTGTTGAGGGAACAGAGAGCCTACAGAGAGACTTAGATAGTTTCGGGGAATGAGGGAAGAAATGGCAAATGAAATACAATGTTGGAAAGTGTATAGTCATGCACTTTGATGGAAGAAATAAATGGGCAGACTATTATTTAGATGGGGAGAGAATTCAAACTACAGAGATACAAAAGGACTTGGGAGTCCTTGTGCAGGATACCCTAAAGATTAACCTCCAGTTTAGTCAGTTGCGAAGAAGGCAAATACAAGGTTGGCATTTATTTCTAGAGATATAGAATATAAGAGCAGGGATGTGATGTTGAGGATCTATAAGGCACTCGTGAGACCACGCGGAGTATTGTGTGCAGTTTTGGGCTCCTTATTTTAGAAAGGATATATTGACATTGGAAAGGGTTTAGAGAATATTCACAAGAATGATTCCAGGAATGAAAGGGTTACAGTATGAGGAACATCTAGAAGCTCTTGGGCTGTATTCCCTGGAGGGGGGATCTCATAGAAACATTCCGAATGTTAAAAGGCCTGAACAGATTAGATATGGCAAAGTTATTTCCCGTGGTAGGGGATTCTAGGACAAGAGGGCATGACTTAAGGAATAAAGGACGTCCATTTAGAGCAGAGATACGGAGAAATTACTTTAGTTAGAGGGTGGTAAATCTGTGGAATTTGTTGCCAAAGTGGCTGTGGAGGCGAAGTCTTTGGGTGCATTTAAGGCAGAGATAGATAGGTTCTTGATTAGCCAGGCATCAAAGGGTACGGGGTGAAGGCAGGGGAGTGGGGATGACTGGAAGAATTGGATCAGCCCATGATTGAATGGCGGAGCAGTCTCAATGGGCCGAATGGCCAACTACTCCTATTTCTGATGGTCTTATCGTAGTATAATCGTTAGTACAACACTTTACAGTACAGGTGACCTGGGTTCAATTCCCTCCGCTGCCTATAAGGAATTGTATGTTCTCCTGTGAAAGCATGGGTTTTCTCCGGGTGCTCTGGTTTCCTCCCACAGCCCAAAGACATACCGGTTGGTAGGTTAATTGGTCATTGTAAATTGTCCTGTGATTGGGCTAGGATTAAATCAGGGGATTGCTGGGTAGTGTGGCTCAAAAGTCCTGAAGGGCTACTTTTATACTCTATCTCAATAAATAAAATAAAGCATCTACAACTTTGTTTTGGGTTATGGGCTGACTTCATCTGAGTAAATGAATCCTATTGCAGAATATGCCACTGGTGTTGCTGATTTACTTAAGAATGGCATGGTACAAACTGAAAGAGGATTGGATATATTACTGCAACACACATCAAAGTTGCTGGTGAATGCAGCAGGCCAGGCAGCATCTCTAGGAAGAGGTGCAGTCGACGTTTCAGGCCGAGACCCTTCGTCAGGACTAACTGAAGGAAGAGTGAGTAAGGGATTTGAAAGTGGGAGGGGGAGGGGGAGATCCAAAATGATAGGAGAAGACAGGAGGGGGAGGGATGGAGCCAAGAGCTGGACAGGTGATAGGCAAAAGGGATACGAGAGGATCATGGGACAGGAGGTCCGGGGAGAAAGACAAGTGGGGGGGGAACCAGAGGATGGGCAAGGGGTATATTCAGAGGGACAGAGGGAGAAAAAGGAGAGTGAGAGAAAGAATGTGTGTATAAAAATAAGTAACAGATGGGTTACAAGGGGGAGGTGGGGCATTAGCGGAAGTTTGAGAAGTCGATGTTCATGCCATCAGGTTGGAGGCTACCCAGACGGAATATAAGGTGTTGTTCCTCCAACCTGAGTGTGGCTTCATCTTTACAGTAGAGGAGGCCGTGGATAGACATGTCAGAATGGGAATGGGATGTGGAATTAAAATGTGTGGCCACTGGGAGATCCTGCTTTCTCTGGCGGACAGAGCGTAGGTGTTCAGCAAAGCGGTCTCCCAGTCTGCGTCGGGTCTCGCCAATATATAAAAGGCCACATCGGGAGCACCGGACGCAGTATATCACCCCAGCCAACTCACAGGTGAAGTGTTGCCTCACCTGGAAGGACTGTTTGGGGCCCTGAATGGTGGTAAGGGAGGAAGTGTAAGGGCATGTGTAGCACTTGTTCCGCTTACACGGATAAGTGTCAGGAGGGAGATCAGTGGGGAGGGATGGGGGGGACGAATGGACAAGGGAGTTGCGTAGGGAGCGATCCCTGCAGAATGCAGGGGGGGGGAGGGAAAGATGTGCTTAGTGGTGGGATCCCGTTGGAGGTGGCAGAAGTTACGGAGAATAATATGTTGGACCTGGAGGCTGGTGGGGTGGTAGGTGAGGACCAGGGGAACCCTATTCCTAGTGGGGTGGCGGGAGGATAGAGTGAGAGCAGATGTTCGTGAAGTGGGGGAGATGCGTTTAAGAACAGAGTTGATAGTGGAGGAAGGGAAGTCCCTTTCTTTTAAAAAAAGGAAGACATCTCCCTCGTCCTAGAATGAAAAGCCTCATCCTGAGAGCAGATGCGGCGGAGACGGAGGAATTGCGAGAAGGGGATGGCGTTTTTGCAAGAGACAGGGTGAGAAGAGGAATAGTCCAGATCGCTGTGAGAGTCAGTAGGCTTATAGTAGACATCAGTGGATAAGCTGTCTCCAGAGACAGAGACAGAAAGATCTAGAAAGGGGAGGGAGGTGTCGGAAAAGGACCAGGTAAACTTGAGGGCAGGGTGAAAGTTGGAGGCAAAGTTAATAAAGTCAACGAGCTCTGCATGCGTGCTGGAAGCAGAGCCAATGCAGTCGTTGATGTAGCGAAGGAAAAGTGGGGGACAGATACCAGAATAGGCTCAGAACAGATTGTTCACAAAGCCAACGAAAAGGCAGGCATAGCTAGGACCCATACGGGTACCCATAGCTACACCTTTAGTTTGGAGGAAGTGGGAGGAGCCAAAGGAGAAATTATTAAGAGTAAGGACTAATTCCGCTAGACGGAGCAGAGTGGTGGTAGAGGGGAACTGATTAGGTCTGGAATCCAAAAATTATTAAGAGTAAGGACTAATTAAAAACACTCAGGTTGGAGGAACAACACCTTATCTTCCGTCTGGGTAGCCTCCAACCTGATGGCATGAACATCACACTCAGGTTGGAGGAACAACGCCTTATATTCCGTCTGGGTAGCCTCCAACCTGATGGCATGAACATCGACTTCTCTAACTTCTGCTAATGCCCCACCTCCCCCTCGTACCCCATCTGTTACTTAATTTTATACACACATTCTTTCTCTCACTCTCCTTTTTCTCCCTCTGTCCCTCTGAATATACCCCTTGCCCATCCTCTGGGTGCCCCCCCCCCCGTCTTTCTTCCCGGACCTCCTGTCCCATGATCCTCTCGTATCCCTTTTGCCAATCACCTGTCCAGCTCTTGGCTCCATCCCTCCCCCTCCTGTCTTCTCCTATCATTTTGGATCTCCCCCTCCCCCTCCAACTTTCAAATCCCTTACTCACTCTTCCTTCAGTTAGTCCTGACGAAGGGTCTCGGCCTGAAACATCGACTGCACCTCTTCCTAGAGATGCTGCCTGGCCTGCTGCGTTCACCAGCAACTTTTATGTGTGTTGCTTGAATTTCCAGCATCTGCAGAATTCCTGTTGTTTGGATATATTACTGATTCCTTTTCAGTTCTATTCACATTAAAAATTAACTCTGTAATCCATTCCCGTTTCTAAGGAGATGCTTGTAAAAAGATTTTGCTAGGTAGATATTGGGGCAGGATGTCCTCTTGAAGAATACTTTGTTGATTTATGATGTTCACAATTCCTTTTCTACAGCATCAATATTTTTCATCATTTGGACAACAAAGAAGTTCCGGCTTGCAGACTGTCAATCGGTAAGTTCTATAAACTGTTGTGTATGGACTTCATGTAGAATGGTTCTGACACTCCTGTCTTGTGCCATTTTCCTTGAAGGTGCCATCTCCCAATAACTTGGAACAAAATCCTGAGTCGATTCTTTTTATCTCATTTACACCCACCTGAGACAGTTCAGCTACGCACTCTTATCACGAGAGAAGAAAAACTACTTATCCTGGAATTGGAGGGCATAGAAATATAGAAAACCTACAGCACAGTACAGGCCTTTTGGCCCACAAAGCTGTGCCGAACATGTCTTCACCGTAGAACTACCTAGGCTTACCCATAGCCCTCTATTTTGCTAAGCTCCATGTATCCATCCAGGAGTCTCTTAAAAGACCCTATTATTTCTGCCTCCACCACCACCGCTGGCAGCCCATTCCACGCACTCACCACTCTGCATAAAAAAGCTTACCCCTGACATCTCCTCTGTACCTACTTCCAAGCACCTTAAAACTATGCCGTCTCGTGCTAGCCATTTCAGCCCTGGGGAAGAAGCCTCTGTCTATCCACACAATCAATGCCTCTGATTATCTTGTACACCTCTGTCAGGTCACCTCTCATCCTCCGTCGCTCCAGGGAGAAAAGGCTGAGTTCACTCAACCTATTCTCATAAGGCATGCTCCCCAATGCAGGCAACATTCTTGTAAATCTCTTCTGCACCCTTTCTATGGTTTCCACATCCTTCCCGTAGTGAGGCGACCAGAATTGAACACAGTACTCCAGGTGGGGTCTCACCAGGGTCCTATATAGCTGCGACATTACCTCTCAGCTCTTAAACTCAATCCCACGATTGATGAAGGTGAACGCACAGTATGCCTTCTTAACTACAGAGTCAACCTGCATAGCAGCTTTGAGTGTCCTATAGACTTGGACCCCAAGATCCTTCTGATCCTCCATACTACCAAGAGTCTTGCCATTAATGCTATATTCTGCCATCATATTTGACCTACCAAAATGAACTACCTCACACTTATCTGGGTTGAACTTCATCTGCCACTTCTCAGCCCAGTTTTGTATCCTATCAATGTCCCGCTGTAACCTCCAACAGCCCTCCACACTATCCACAACACCCCCAACCTTTGTGTCATCAGCAAATTTACTAACCCATCCCTCCACTTCCTTGTCCAGGTCACTTATAAAAATCACAAAGAGTAGGGGTCCCAGAACAGATCTCTGAGGCACACCACTGGTCACCAGCCTCCATGCAGAATATGACCCGTCTACAACCACTCTTTACCTTCTGTAGGCAAGCCAGTTCTGGATCCACAAAGCAATGTTCCCTTAGATCCCATGCCTTCTTACTTTCTCAATAAGCCTTGTGTGGGGTACTTATGAAATGCCTTGCTGAAATCCATATACACTACATCTACTGCTCTACCTTCATCAATGTGTTTCGTCATATCCTCAAAAAATTCAACCAGGCTCATAAGGCATGACCTGTCTTTGACAAAGCCATTCTGACTATTCCTAATCATATTATACCTCTCCAAATGTTCATAAATACTGCCTCTCAGGATCTTCTCCATCAACTTACCAACCACTGAAGTAGGACTCACTGGTCTTTAATTTCCTGGGCTATCCCTACTCCCTTTCTTGAATAAGGAAACAAGATCTACAACCCTCCAATCCTCCGGAACCTCTCCTGTCCACATTGATGATGCAAAGATTATCGCCAGAGGCACAGTAATCTCCTCCCTCACTTCCCACAATAGCCTGGGGTACATCCCGTCTGGTCCCGGTGACTTATCCAACTTAATGCTTTCCAAAAGCTCCAGCACATCCTCTTCCTTAATATCTACATGCTTAAGCTTTTCAGTTTGCTGCAAATCATCCCTACAATCGCCAAGATCCTTTTCTGTAGTGAATACTGAAGCAAAGTTTTAAGTACCTCTGCCATCTCCTCCGGTTCCGTACACACTTTTCCACTGTCACACTTGATTGGCATCTTTATTCTAGCTACTGGTGTTGATGCCAAGTCCCCAACGTTGTTTGTTGTTACCCTTTATGCTCTGTATACGTCCCATCACTTCAAAAACTGTTCAGTTACGAAGAGGTTACTTTTCTATGGTGCTGCTCAGCTTTTGGAAAGGACATCAAAATTCTAGCATTCCTAAAAACTGGAGTATTCTTTGCTTTGCATCTTCAGTTTAAAATTATAGTTTGCCGGTTATTAATCATGGATGCATTGTTAATTATTTCCAGACCAGTTAACTTCTTACCCTGTCCTGGTTTGGTCCCATTAAGCCTTCCATTGATTAGACATGGAAGAGGATTAATATCTGTGAATTTTGGCAGACTTAATTCATGGTTCATTTGAAAACATTTTCTGTAAGTGATCAGTTATGGGATGAAAAGTTTTGGCTTTTAAATTTGGTTTTCTTTTTCAGTAACAGATATCCAAAGTTACAGGATTAAAGATAATGGTAAAGTCGTTGCCCTACTTCACTAACAGTGCCCTTTGTGGTTCTACCGCAAGAATGTCTCACACCTGTCCATCAAAGGCTTGTGTGCTGTCAGCTCTTGTCAATCAGGGCAGCATTTGTGTCCCTGCAACTGGTCACAATAAACACGAGTTCAAAAATGAGCAAAATCTGAGGCAGAATCTCTCTTAGTGTATTGCATAACCACAACGCATTCAACATCATCTAAGCTAATTCAGTCAACCAACCTTCTGCAAGTAAACATACTCCTTTTCGACTCATTTTAGCGATTTTCTTTTGGAGATTGGAGTAACTTGTGGAAAACCCCAGCTACTCCCAGTCCCTCTCCCTTGAGGTTGAGATATGAAATGAAGGTTATGGTTGGTGTTTGGGTGTTGCTATGCAATTACATTTGAAACATATTACTAGAAAAAACTTTGTATTTAACCTTCAACCTTAACCCACTTTTACAGGGGCACTCCTTAATCAAAGCAGTGTGTTAAGAGGAGTACACTGCTGATGGAATCATCCCCAGGATGTTATTTGGTTCTACTTATCTAATGAAGGAATTTCATTCTTGAGAAAAGTTTTTGTTAGCAAAATTTTGTAGTTCAATCAAACTGGACAAAATGTATTAAAGGTATCTTGCTGGTTTGTATTATGCCCACTCAATCAATAAATACAATCATGTGTTGAGGACAGATAGTATAGAAACCCAAAGAGCAAAAATTGAAGCGGGCACTTATTTTCTATGTTCCTGTAGGACTGGAGAGAACGGTGGATAGATGATGCATTCTGGCGATTGCTCTTTTCTGTCATCCTGTTGGTCATCATCATCTTGTGGAGGCCATCAGCAAACAACCAAAGGTTTGAGTGTCATTTTTGGCAATCCTTTTCCGGGTGCTTTTGCTCAAGCTGAGGAATAACAATATTGAGAGTACAGGTGGCACATGGTACGTAAGAGTGGGTGAATTGCGGCTGGTGTAAGTGGGCACAGCTTGTGCCAACACATAACTTAAGAGGTGGAGTATTGCCAAAGTACAGAAGAAAAACTCAACTGGAGAATTATCACCTCTTGTCTGTTGCCAACAGCTGGTTATAAAATGATATAGGCAGAAATGTGTGTAACAGAATGTTATTTTCTTTCAGTGGGAAATCAGAAAATTTGATAATTTCATTAGGTTAATAGCTCATTGCTTGGCCAGCTGAAACTTGGCCTGTTGAAAATTCTTTCCTTCACTCGTTATAAAATGTGGGCTATGGAAACTGAGGAAATATTGATTACCTGTTTGCAAGTGTGTGTGTGTGTGTGTGTTGCACCAACAAATACAAAGTGCATATCCCCACTTGCGCAGAATTGCAGGAGAACGTAGAACAGTACAGCACAGGAACAAGCCCTTTGGCTCACGATATCTATTCCAACCATGATGCCAATTTAACTAGTCCCAGCTGCCTGCTTTTCACGTCCTACTTTAGATTATCTCTTGGCTCATAAAAATCGCTATCATATCTGCTTCCAACTCATCCCCAGCAGAGAGCTCCAGGCAACTATCACTGTTTTTTTTTTAAAAAAAACCTTGCCTCACAAATCTCTTAAATTGTCCCCCTCACCTTAAAACTGCCCTCCAGTGTTTAACATTTTCATGGTGTCAGAAGGACTGACTACTTATGCTATCAGTGCCTTTCATATACTATTAGATTTCTCCTCAGCCACTCACATTCCAGAGGGTACAATCTGAGACTGTTCAGTCTCCCCTTGTAGTTATACTCTAATGCAGGCACGATCCTGGTGAACCTCCCCATCCTTCCTATAACGCAGCATCCAGAACTGCATACAGTACTCCAAATGTGGCCTAACCAAAGCTTTATACAATTGCATCATGACTTCTGAACTTTAAAATCAGCAGCCCAGTTGATGAAAGCAACTGCCATCTTTACCACCAGATTTGCTTGCATTGTCACTTTCATGGAGCTATGGGTTTGCATCCCAAGATCCCTTTGTACATAAATGGTCCAAAAAGTCATGCCATTTATTGTGCCCTTACGTGTGACTTCCTAAAGTGCAGCGCTTAACGTGTAAAAGATAGAACAGTACAGTTCTGGACAGGCCATTCAGCCCATAATGTTGTGCCAATCTTGATGCCAATTTATACTAAATATCCTCTTTGTGTTTCACCATATCCCTCCATTCCCTTCATATTACCTTGTCTGTCTAAAAACCTCAAACTCCACCAAACTGCCTGCTTCCACCACTATCCCTGGTAACATGTTCTAATCACCTACCACTCTCTGCAGAGCACAACTTGCCCTCGTGTCACTTTTATTTGACATTTTTACGCTGGGGACCGAGCATTAACCCATAAATTTTGTATTTTATAGTTAAAGTGACAAATTTGTTGCAGCTGTTGAGTGTTTATTTAGTAGGTGGGGCACATTGTGCCGAATAAAGCAAGTTTTGTTGGGTACATTGCTATTTTATTTATCTTGTAATTACAGATAGCTTTAAGCTGCAACTCTTCTATGTATAAAGACAGTAAATGTGAGTGGTAAATTTGGTAATACTGATGTGTAAGAGTGGTCTGAATTTAAAAATTTGTTCCAGTGTATGGCTAAATACTGTTGCAGAGGTCTAATAAAACATTGAAACATAGAAAATAGGTGCAGGAGTAGGCCATTCGGCCCTTCGAGCCTACACTGCCATTCGGTATGATCATGGCTGATCATCCAACTCAGAACCCTGTATCTGCCTTCTCTCCATACCCCCTGATCCCTTTAGCCACAAGGGCCATATCTAACTCCCTCTTAAGTATAGCTAATGAACTGGCCCAACTGTTTCCTGTGGCAGAGAATTCCACAGATTCACCACTCTCTGTGTGAAGAAGTTTTTCCTCATCTTGGTCCTAAAAGGCTTCCCCTTTATCCTTAAACTGTGACCCCTCGTTCTGGACTTCCCCAACATCGGGAACAATCTTCCTGCATCTAGCCTGTCCAATCCCTTCAGAATTTTATACATTTCAATAAGATCCCCCCCTCAATCTTCTAGATTCCAGCAAATATAAGCCCAGTTGATCAGGTCTTTCAGCATGTGAAAGTCCTGCCATCCCAGGAATCAATCTGGTGAACCTTCTTTGTACTCCCTCTATGGCAAGAATATCGTTCCTCAGATTAGGGACCAAAACTGCACACAATACTCCAGGTGTGGTCTCACCAAGGCCTTGTACAACTGCAGTAGTACCTCCCTGCTCTTGTACTCGAATCCTCTTGCTATGAATGCCAGCATACCATTCGCCTTTTTCACTGCCTGCTGTACCTGCATGCCCACTTTCAATGACTGGTGTATAATGACACCCAGGTCTTGTTGCACCTCCCCTTTTCCTAATCGGCCACCATTCAGATAATAATCTGTTTTCCTATTTTTGCCACCAAAGTGGATAACCTCACATTTATCCACATTAAATTGCATCTGCCATGAATTTGCCCACTCACCTAACCTATCCAAGTCACCCTGCATCCTCTTAACATCCTCCTCACAGCCAACACTGAGTCATTAATATATATTGTAAACAACTGGGGTCCCAGCACTGAGGCTTGCGGTACCCCACTAGTCACTGCCTGCCATTCTGAAAAGGTCCCGTTTATTCCCAGTCTTTGCTTCCTGTCTGCCAACCAATTCTCTATCCACATCAATACCATACCCCCAATACCGTGTGCTTTAAATTTGCACATTAATCTCCTGTGTGGGATCTTGTCAAAAGCCTTTTGAAAATCCAAATATACCACATCCACTGGTTCTCCCCTATCCACTCTACTAGTTACATCCTCAAAAAAATTCTGAGATTCGTCAGACATGATTTTCCTTTCACAAATCTATGCTGACTTTGTCTGATGATTTCACTGCTTTCCAAATGTGCTGTTATCACATCTTTGATAACTGACTCTAGCATTTTCCCCACCACCGATGTCAGGCTAACTGGTCTATAATTCCCTGGTTTTTCTCCCTCCTTTTTTAAAAAGTGGGGTTACATTAGCCACCCTCCAATCCTCAGGAACTAGTCCAGAATCTAAAGAGTTTTGAAAAATTATCACTAATGCATCCACTATTTCTTGGGCTACTTCCTTAAGCACTCTGGGATGCAGACCATCTGGCCCTGGGGATTTATCTGCCTTTAATCCCTTCAATTTACCTAACACCACTTCCCTACTAACATGTATTTCCCTCGGTTCCTCCATCTCATTAGACCCTCGGTCCCGTACTATTTCCAGAAGATGATCTATGTCCTCCTTAGTAAAGACAGAACCAAAATAGTTATTCAATTGGTCTGCCATGTCTTTGTTCCCCATGATCAATTCACCTGTTTCTAACTGTAAGGGACCTAAATTTGTCTTAACCAATCTTTTTCTTTTCACATATCTATAAAAGCTTTTACAGTCAGTTTTTATGTTGCCTGCCAGTTTTCTCTCATAAGCTTTTTTCCCTTTCCGAATTAAGCCCTTTGTCCTCCTCTGCTGGACTCTGAATTTCTCTCAGTCCTCAGGTATGCTGCTTTTTCTGGCTAATTTGTATGTCTCTTCTTTGGAATTGATACTATCCCTAATTTCCCTCGTCAGCCACGGGTGCACTACCTTCCTTGGTTTATTCTTTTGCCAAACTGGGATGAACAATTGTTGTAGTTCATCCATGTGATCTTTAAATGCTTGCCATTGCATATCCACCATCAACCCTTTAAGTATCATTTGCCAGTCTATCTTAGCTAATTCACATCTCATACCTTCAAAGTTACCCTTCTTTAAGTTCAGAACCTTTGTTTCTGAATTAACTATGTCACTCTCCATCTTAATGAAGAATTCCACCATATTATGGTCACTCTTACCCAAGGGGCCTCGCACGACAAGATTGTTAATTAACCCTTCCTCATTGCTCAATACCCAGTCTAGAATAGCCTGCTCTCTAGTTGGTTCCTCAACATGTTGGTTCAGAAAACCATCCCGTATACATTCCAAGAAATCCTCTTCCTCAACACCCTTACCAATTTGGTTCACCCAATCTATAGGTAGATTGAAGTCACCCATTATAACTGCTGTTCCTTTATTGCACGCATTTCTAATCTCCTGTTTAATGCCATCCCCAACCTCACTACTACTGTTAGGTGGCCTGTACACAACTCCCACCAGCGTTTTCTTCCCCTTAGTGTTATGCAGCTCTACCCATATCGATTCCACATCCTCCCAGCTAATGTCCTTCCTTTCTATTGCGTTAATCTCCTCTCCAACCAGCAATGCTACCCCACCTCCTTTTCTCTCATGTCTATCCCTCCCGAATATTGAATATCCCTGAATGTTGAGCTCCCATCCTTGGTCACCCTGGAGCCATATCTCTGTGATCCCAACTATATCATATTCGTTAATAACTATCTGCCCTTTCAATTCATCCACCTTGTTACGAATGCTCCTTGCATTGACACACAAAGCCTTCAGGCTTGCTTTTCCAACACTCTTAGCCCTTATACAATTACGTTGGAAAGTGGCCGTTTTTGATTTTTGCCCTGGATTTGCCTGCCTGCCACTTCTGCTTTTCACCTTACTACTTTTTGCTTCTACCCTCATTTTACACCCCTCTGTCTCTCTGCACTTGTTCCCATCCCCCTGCCACATTAGTTTAAATCCTCCTGAACAACAGTAGTAAATGCTCCCCCTAGGACATTGGTCCCAGTCCAGCCCAGGTGCAGACCGCCCTGTTTGTACCGGTCCCACCTCCTCCAGAACTGGTTCCAATGCCCCAGAAATTTGAATCCCTCCCCCTTGCACCATTTTTCAAGCCACGTATTCATCTGATATATCCTCCTGTTTCTACTCTGACTAGCACATGGCACTGGTAGTAATCCAGAGATTATTACCTTTGTGGTCCTACTTTTTAAGTTTATCTCCTAACTCCCTAAATTCACCTTGTAGGACCTCATCCCATTTTTTGTTTAACCTATATCGTTGGTACCTATGTGCACCACGACCACTGGCTGTTCACCCTCCCACTCCAGAATGTCCTGCAGCCGCTCAGAGACATCCTTGACCCTTGCACCAGGGAGGCAACATACCCTCCTGGAGTCTTGTTTGCAGCCGTTGAACCGCTTATCTATTCCCCTTACAATCGAATCCCCTATCACTATAGCTCTCCCACTCCTTTTCCTTCCCTCCTGTGCCGCAGAGCCATCCATGGTGCCATGAACTCGGCGGCTGCTGCCTTCCCTTGATGAGACATCTCCCCCAAGAGTATCCAAAACAGTATATCTGTTTCGGAGGGAAGTGACCTCAGGGGACTCCTGCACTACCTGCCTACTGCTACGCTGTTTAGTGGCCACCCATTCCCTTTCTGCCTGTGTAGCCTTTACCTGCAGTGTGGCAACTCACTGAACGTGCTATTCACGACTTTCTCAGCATCACGGATGCTCCAGTATGAATCCAGTCGCAGCTCCAGACGCTCAATGCTGTCTGCCAGAAGCTGCAGCTGGACACATTTCCTGCACACATAGTCGTCAGGGACACTGGAAGTATCCCTGATTTCCCACATGCTGCAGGATGAACAAACCACGGGGCCGATCTCAGCTGTCGTGACCTACCCAACACACTACAGCCTTGCCGCCTTCCTTGCTTCAAATATAATACCACTGCAGACCATTCTCCTTTTAAAGGCAAGATGATGCAAGTTGGTTTATACTTCTATGGTGTTGCTTTTTGCTATGAAGTGCAATGAATATAGAAATGCTCGTATGTTAAACATTGGCATTTATTTATATAATAGTAATGTGGGCCATGAGTAAATGTGTTCACTTATCTGAATTGGGTGAGGAACTGCATTTATTTTCCAGGAACTAATTATGAATCATTTCAGTGTGGCTAAGGAGATAATCATTTCGAGATGGTTTTAGTGAAAATCTTGCGTCAACTTGATCTCTAATTCACTAACAATAACACAGGATTTAATGCTAACTCAGATTTCCTTTTTGTAGGTTTGCCTTCACTCCTCTTGCTGATGATGATTATGATGAAGAAGTTAAGGAGCCAATGCTTAATGAAGCTTTCGGTAGGCTGCATCTATCAGCTAGCAACTGGGATTTTTTTTTAAAAAATTAACTCTGAATTGTGGCAGGGCTGGGAAAAAGTCTTTGACCATTTTACGTTAATTTGTAAAATTATCATGTAATGTTAGCAGTTAGAGTTAAGGGTACCAGTTAAAAGTGAGATTGAAAGATTTTATAACTAGAAAAGCCATTGAACAAAGAGCTCTTAAAATTGAGAAACATGGTTATGCATTGTATATTTTTTGCAGAGGGAATGAAGATGCGAGGTACAAAAGCAGAATCCAATGGCACTGCAAAACTAAATAAAGTGGTAAGACAGCAGGAAATCTTGATTTTTAAATAGATGAAACATCTGTAGAGTTAAAGCATTGTAAATAAGGCATATTGTGGGTTCATTTGTTAAGGTGTATAAAGTCTGGACATTTGATTCTTTAATTGCCCAGGGTGAATATTGCCCAGATAAGGTGATTTCAGATAAAAGAGCAGAGCAATTTAACTTTTCTCGTGAAGAACTGAAGTGACGGCCACTGAAATGTTTAAATAGTGTGTGTAGTGGAGAGTCTTGCAGATGACTGCCCTGGTTTGCTTTCCCGTTGCTACATTCCATCCCATGAATCCTGCTACCGCACTCTTCTCTCCTTTACTCCCCTCCCACAATTATTTATGTAGTGTTCTCCAGATGTGTACATGACCGGGGGCAAACTTGTGCTTGGAACTGGAAGGGCTGTTCTATGAATTGATTTATTAATTAGACTGAAATTCATCAGAGCTGTTGCTGTTGTTGACAGGATGAAGATCTGAAGTGGGTTGAGGAGAATGTCCCATCTTCCATGGCAGATGTGTAAGTGACTTTTGTCAGCTATTTCAGTGCAGTCTGCCCTGCTCACTCCTCATCCTGCTCCATCATTCTGAAAGGTCAGTCTGATCTGTCTTGGCTTCACTTTCCAGCCTTACTTCTGCAGCTCTCAAAACTCTCAGGAACTTGTATGTTGCATCCTTAAATATTTTCACTGACTCAACCTCCACTGCCTTGAGGGGCAGGTAATTCTAAAGGTGATGAAACTAATCCTGGTTCTGAAAATTTACCTTTAGCATCAGTTTCCCCTTGAAGGAGAAATGTTTTTTTTACCGCTTCCACACTCCCATAGGGTCATGTTTCAGTAAGATCATCTCTCATTCTTCTAAACACTGATATATAATCCAGATGAGACAAAACTGTACACAATACTCCAAGTCTGATCTCGCTAATACCCTCTATGTAATTAGCAAAGCTTCCCAGTTTCAATACTTGATTTGCCACGCATTTGAAGGCATAACAGAATGAGCTGTGGGAACTTTTGCATTCAAAACTGATAGAAAATCCAAGTGATTTATGTGGAGCAAATTCCTAGTAAAACATCCTTTAGCCAAGTCACTATGGCAAGTGTTTTTTTTTTACAATGCTTTCTGCTTTCAACATCTATTGCTTAACAACATCCATGCAGGGACAGACTGCTGGGACGCAAAGCAACATCGAAATTGGATCTGGAGCTTAGAGTGCTTCTGGCTTTTCAGCTGATTTAACAGCATTCTTAAGTTCACAAAATCTGAAAAAAAAAATGCATAAAGCCCGATTTGCTGGAACTGTTTCTCTGCACTTGGCAAGCAAGTGATGCTGGAGTATGTGACAATAATTCATATGAACAGTATTCTGCTGTACATGGTATTACTGTTCATCAATAACTGAAATTTTGCTTCTTTCTTTCAGAGCTCTTCCTGCCCTCCTGGACTCGGATGAGGTAATTCACTCCAAAGAAAATATTGTGCTAAGAAGCCTTTGCTAATATATGTGTGGTGTGCTGGCTTGTGTGTGTGAGGAGTGGATATGTGGGTTGATGTCTATGTGTGGGCATAGAGAATAGGCTAGGACCAGGAAATTGGCAGCATGCGGTGATGTTGGCATGCATGTAGGAAGAGGGTAGTTGCCGTTTTGGAGGCTTTACTCTGCCTGAAAAATACTCACTCCACCTTTTGTGGTCTTTGATGTTTAATATTGATGCTTAGTGGATGAACGCTATTCTTCAGAGGAGCAATCAGAATCCATTGCGTGACTAATTTTCATTAAACCAAATTACGTAGCAGCAGTGAGAACTCTTGAAATGTGATTTATGATCTTATAAAAAGCAGTTTCCCAGCTGCCTCTACCCACCCTACCCAACTCCTGCTCTAGCTCCATAATGTCTGGCCGTGCTCTAGAACTGCTGTATGTATCATCACTTCAGGTGAGCTGAGCTGAGCAGGATGGTGTTTTAACTTTCAATGTTCATTACATTCAGGGAAATTGTATAGATCATGGAGTGAATCTCTTGCAGTAGCCCTCCATTAATCCTCAGCTGGTCCTGCAGCTACAGGGAATGGGCCCTAAGCAACTAGTGCTTGTCAAATGGAAACAAAATTGAAATAGATAAGCTTGCAATACAGGTAGAGAGAAGGTCAGGACAAACCGAACAAGGCAGACGTCCTTTCCCCAGTGTGTTCTCTCAGTTAGACATGGTTTCTGTGTCTCATGTGTGCTGAAGCAAACGTTATGACCAAAGGTCCTCCTTTACTTGGAGTAACAGGCAAATGACAGTCCCTACCCAGTACTTTCCAATGGGTCAGCAACATCCTGCTTAATCAGTGCAGAAGTTCTGGTTCATGCACACTTCTGTGACCAAATGGCAAAAGTCAAAAGTCAGGCCAGGTGCTGATATCCTGGCAAGGCCATGATCCGGATGTGGGACAAATTCCCTAATGACAGATTCGGATGAAAAGGCTGAATCAGCATGGTTATCTGTGTTACAGAGTTGATAATGAGTCATCCATTTAAAATTATCACTGTGGTGGAGGAGGGACTTTAAGATGGTTTTATTATATGCACAAATGTTAGAATGATGAATTTTTGTCAACAAAATTGACCATTTCACAGTTTGAGGGATAAGTATTGATAAATATATAAATATTTGAAACAAAGGAAGATGCCAAGCCATGGGAAGAGAATTGAGGAGCAAGATTAATTTTGGATGAATGGGGGAGAGGTCCAGCTTACACTGCTGCACTCCTACCTTCAGCATTCTAAACTTCTGAAAATCTAGAAATAAGACTGTTAATTTCTCTGTTTTGCAGGAAATTATGACCACAAAATTTGAGATTTCGAAAATGGAGTGAAAATGGAATGAAAACACTACTCTTGTATTTGAAGCAATAGCTGTTGAGGAGAGTACACCTTCAGTCTGCACAAAAGCACTGGAATTGTACAGTGTCACATAGTTTCAGTAGGGTTGGGTGGGTGGGAGAGTGTATTTTATATGTTGCTGAAGTTCGATTCTGAATTTTGTTTTTAAAACCAAGTAAGTTATTTTGCACGTACTTGCCATAGATTTGGATGGGCTTATACTTTTTTTTGGGGTAAATCTAAGCTGCTCTACTATAACTATTCTTAACAAAGCTAGTCCACAAAGGATAGGGCAAAAGTTGCCCTGTTGCCCTTCCCCATTCCCTTATAATCCATCCTGCCAAATGAAGTGGAAAAGCTGTCTTTGTATTCCAATATTCCTCTAGCCTGCAACATGAAGGCATGGTACTTGTGTTCTGCAGCCACTTGTCAACTGTAGCTCTCAAGTGGGTGGGTTTCCATTGTCCATATTATATGGGATTGTTTCTCCCTGAATTTATTTTGCACACAATTTCTAGAAAAGGGGTGAGCTTTCTAGACACTGGACTGTAAGTTTCCGATTGCTAGCTGTGCTGGCACCTTGAATGGCTATTCCAATTTCATTAGGAATGGTATTAAAATGAAGTTTTGTAAACTTGGTTTGAAAGGGTTTAGTAAAACTATCAAGGGGGCTTTATTGTGATCTTGTTTCAGATTAAATAAAAAAAATAGGCTTTAAGTTCTACATCTGTTGATTTATAGTGCATGTGCAGATTTTTATAATTAAGGACAAAATCAAGCTGTTGTATTTTGTTCTATTGGACCTTCATGTTGAATTCTGAGGATATACTGCTGTTTTTAATGAGTACAACACTAACTTTCATATATTCAAGGTTGAAGACATTAGTGTGATTGAAGACTATTTGTGATAAAGGCAGTCAATACTTGGCACAAAGGCAAGAGTAAAACTGCCAAAATAATAGGTCCAGCAATATCTGTGTAGGGGTGGGGGGAAGGATTGTTAATGTTTCAAGTCAGGTCCTGAAAACTGAGAATCCTAGGTACAAGGGTAAAAGTAGGAAACTTCCCTGATTTTTGGGGTGTATGGGAGTAGTTACAGTGTATGATCTTCTCACCATGCTGCATTTTTTACCCCTTATTGGAAGTTTCCTTCTCATACAATAACTATTCATCCCTACATCTTGTTTTCTTTCATTTAATTCTTTCATCCTTTGTCTGAAGTGTAGAAGTACTTGTCAGAAGTATGATAGCTGCCTTCAAACTCGTTTTCATCTGACATTGAATCACTTCAGCAGTGGATGCTCTTCTCACCTCCCTGCAAATTAATCAAGTCAGGGTTGCTGAGGCAAAAGGAAGCAACCTCTGTGTGACTCAGCTGAGCGTTCTCAAATATCTGCTGTGATGGCCAACACTGAATCAAACCAAGTTACACATTAGTCCTGAATTTTCTGTTTTTGCATTTACTTTACGCAGGATTCTTCTCCAACGCTTAGTTCAAAATGTTATCTTTCACATTTCCTTACAACTTGGAAGGCTGTTTGGCCCACTGAGTCTGTCTTTGAGCTTTTCACATCATTTCCATTGCCCCACTTCTTTCCTGTAATTTGTTCTTTCTCGCCTGCCCATTAACCTGTACAATCCCTCCAACTCTTAATACTCCTGCCTTATTTAATGAGTAATTTAGTGGCCAGTTATCCTGCCATCTTAATGTGGAAGTGGGGTGATGAGAATTTCTGAAGAAAAGTGATGTATTTATAGGGAGAATGTATAAACTGTACCGACAACACTGGAGGTCAGAATCAAACCAAGACCACAAAATCTGTGAGACAACATTGCTAACTGCTGCACCATTGTCTGTGAGAATCTCCAACCTGATGCTGTATGGTCAATATCCAACCTGCTTGTTTTCTTGGACATTTTTTTTAATCATGTTAACTCTTTTTGCAAAATGAGAAGATGTCATTGTTAAGTTTCCTTCGATTTCTTGAAACATTATTAGAACTTTATATCCTACTTCTAAGTCGCTCCTATCTCAAATACAAGCCCATACTGTACAACTTGTTGCTGAATCCTCTTGTCCTTCCAGCATTTGAAGCCTCTACTTTTTTTGTCACGTTTCCTTGCTTCAGTACATTCCTGGAATGTTTCCTCCTTTGATTAATTCTGTGATTATCTTCTGAAGATTGTTATTGAAGTTGTCTGTAAGTAATGTATTCTAAATATTAACCACTCATTTTTATTAAAAAAAAACAAAGACCTCTTAACAAAACCAGGTGTAAGCAACTTTTCCCATCGCATCTGCTGTAAGACCTGCAATAGATCCATGACCACTAAAATTTGGTTTTGACTACTTATATAATGTTAGTGGAAAGATACTTTCAAGAGAACCTATGCCTAGCAATCTGCTCAACTTGAGTTTCCAAGAGATACAAACAGTATCAAAGTGCCTTTAACGTAGCAAAATAAATGCCTTTGTGTATTACACATAATATCAAAGCAAATTGGACACTGATCTGCAATAGCCATTGGTGTATATAATCAAAGTTCAAGCCAGAGGTAATTTTATGGAGTATCTAAAGAAAAGTGTGGTTAATGAGTTTAGTGTCAGTGGGTAGATAAGATGGGTCTTTTGAGAAGAAGGTCGCAGCAGCTAAGTGCATGTGTGGTGGAGTGGTTATGATCTATGATTCTCAAGGTCAATAAATAAACTTACGAAAAACAACAAGTATTATTTTAATTGTGTGGAAAAACAGTTTTAACATCTGCATCTCTTGCACAGCACAAAATTAATATGCTAAAGATCGGTGCCATCGTTTTTTTAAATCTGTGGAGATTCTTCTCTGATTAGATGCAAGACAATTTCAATTCTTTATATTGTTGTCAATTACTTTCAAGTACTCCGGAAGTAGCTAAAGTGGGTTTTATCGTAACAGAGATACCCATAATGGGTACAGCAGCACTTCCATTCACATTTCCTTGTTCCTTTCTTTGAAACAGCTAGGAGCAAGTTTTTACTTAAGTGTGAAGTATAAACTCTAGCAAAGGGGTAGGTTAGGCACATCATCACTAGCACTCAGCAGCAGCAGCTAGTTTCTCGATGTGTTCTTAGTGATTTTTATGACTCTGGCACAAAGCAGTAGAACCCTTTTCTATCTACTTTATTAGTTTTTTGGTGTACTACAGGTAGCTTGCCTACATCTATACAGGGGTCCACATGCGTTTGCTGTGTAGTTACATTTTCTGAGATATTCTGAATTAGTAGTTTTGCATGGAGTAAAAAAAAATGTGGTATCACACATCTTAAGATTCCCACTGCAAGAGTGTCAAAGGATACATAAGCTGACACTTCAACATATTTCTATCAGATTTCTGAAAGAGCTATCCATTTAATACTAAAGCCTGACTTTTCCCCAAACTGTTGCAGTCTGTTTTACATTAATATCAGCTCTTGTATGTGAACCTATTTTTGTTGCATAAAATTAGGAATAGGTCATCTCAGCTTTGTTTATTCACTCGTAGAGTTAGATCCTGGTTGATCTTTATGTCTACTTCATTTGTCCTGTTTGTTCCATAGGCGTGATATTTTCCTAATAAAAATCTTGTCCTGATCTCTAAAATGTTAAATGCTGCTACTTCATATTGCCCCTCTTCCTAGCCAGCCCGTTGGGATAAAAGATGGTTTGTTCCACTCTGGTTCTGAGTTGACCAAGGCAAATGTGGGAACCCCAGACTCTCTCACAAATAGGGCAGGGATTGTCATGAGGTAAGTAGTTGAGCAGTTTGCAAGGAGATGTTTCTTCCATTGATATTGGACTGAAAGTTCTCTGGCCACCGTAGAGCAACTTGAACCAGGGATCCCCATTTCTAAAGTTCTGAGCATTCTGTAAAATATTTTCCTCTGACCATCTGCGAACCTCTTCCCATGACAATGTCAGTTTCAGCAATTTAAAAAGATTCTTATCATAATTCATTGGGAAAACATTTCCAGATTTCACGTTTAGGATGGTGACCTCCAATGTTAACTGAATTCAGAGGAAATGCTTATATTGGCTAAGTTTATATTTATCATGACTAGGAGGCAGAGATGAGCAACAAATATACGTAAATGGGATATAGCATCTGAACAGAGGATAGTTATGCAGACAGTGGATTGTGGTTGTATTTATAATCTATAAATATTTAATGTATTCAAGATCAATTTTTTTGTACCCTTTGAACAAAAAAAAGTATCAGATCTAGCAGTCATATTGGAAAAAACATCCGGTAAGATGGCGGCGCACTCAGACACAGCAGCTTCTATGGGGCCAATCAAAGGTGTTGTTGACTTCAAACATTTATTATTATCGCAAGACCCTGCTGGATATTAAGAACTTAAAAGTACTGCTGGTCTAACCCATCAGTGAGCTGCTCGTTGGTGGAGAAACTGAAGGAATCTGACTTGGTGTGGATCATGTTGCTGCCTGCATCAGGCAAGCATCGGAAGAGTTGGTGCGTGGAGGTGGTGTAGAGTGTAACAGCAAGTGATCATCTTGGTCACCATTCTTGTGATCACAAGACCCCATTGACATTGTTAATGTGGAATGCTGCAAGTCCAATTCGCTGGTTCATTGGCAGACAGTGGGGAAGGTGTGTGGCCTTGGTTGTAGTGAGGACTGGGCCTCGAGCCATGGTGTCACCTGTTTACAGCAGGCCAGAAAAGAGGTATCGAGGTGGGTGTGCTCCACCGAAGGTGTGGCACGGTCAGAGTCAATGCTGCCCATTTCCTCTCCCACCCCCCGGTAATTGCTAGGCAGAGGACAAGCCATATTGTGTTCAACTGCACACTGCTGCAGCATTCATGAACTCGGGGACTTGGACTATATTTTTTTGTGTGACTGTATTCACTGCTATCTTACATGTGCTTTGTGTGCCTTGTGCTGTTGCTCATCTGTTTTGCACCTTGGCCTCAAGGCAACGCTATTTTGTCTGGCTGTTTTCATGTATGGTTGAATACCAATTGAACTTGAACTACATGTTTTGGGTTACTTGTTGAGGAAAATAGAGCTTGGTTCTTGTGGTCTTTCTAACATCCAATAGTCATACAATAAATAGGTTGTACCAGACAGTGTTGAGACAAACCTGACTTGTATGGTTGTGAATGGTAGGGATGACATTTTTTTGCAATTGTACTTTCTTGAACATTTGCTTGAAACTTGAAGTCAAAATCCAGTTTTCAGTACTTGTGTTTTAAACCTTAGCACCTCTGTGATAACCAAAGGTAAATTTTAAAAAAAGTTAACTTGTACCACTAGGGAAGGATGGAGGAAACAAGCTTCTGAAATAAAATATTCAGAATCAACGTGTTTGAGCTGAGTTGTTAACAACGAATACATAACTTTTAATTGCTTTAACTATCAACATACATGGATAATTTTGTGGGATGGCGATGTGGGGCTTTGAGGCAGGGAAATGATGGGTTGAAAATTACATAATTTTGCAACACAGACAAAATGCTAGAGGAACTCATCAAGTCAGGCAGAATCTATGGAGGGGAATAAACAGTCAACGTTTCAGGCCTGTACCCATCATCGGGACTGGAAAGGACCCGAAGCATCAACTGTTTATTCCACTCCATGCTGCATTCCTCCAGCATTTTGTGTGTGTTGCTCAAAATATCCAGCATCAATAGAATTTTGTGTGGACATAATTCCACAATGGTGGATAATGCACCCATGTGTTCTAGCCCGCTAGTGGCATCTTTCATTTTTTTCTGGGAAACATTTCCATTCATGAGATCTTGCATAATACAGGGACTTTGCCTGACTTGCTGAGTTCCTCTATCATTTTGTCTGTGTTGCAAAATTATGTAATTTTCAACCCATCATTTCCCTGCCTCAAAGCCCCACATCGCCATCCCACAAAATTATCCATGTATGTTGATAGTTAAAGCAATTAAAAGTTATGTATTCATTGTTAACAACTCAGCTCAAACACATTGATTCTGAATATTTTATTTCAGAAGCTTGTTTCCTCCATCCTTCCCTAGTGGTACAAGTTAACTTTTTTTTTAATTTACCTTTGGTTATCACAGAGGTGCTAAGGTTTAAAACACAAGGTTTCTAGTGCATGAAAGTGACATTATATTTGAAGTTGTGAATTGCTCTTTAATTTTATTCATTCATGGGATGTAGTTATCACTGGCAAGGCAGTTTTTATTGAGTATTTGTAATTGACATTGGGATGATAGCGGTGAACCACAATGTATAATTGTGATTCAACTAAGTATTTACTTACAGCCACTTCAGCTGGCAATTGTGAATCAGTCATATGGTTAAACAGCTCTGGAGTTCCACATAGCTTGGACTAGTTAAGAAATCAGAAGTAAAAAATTAGGCTTGGCACATTTAATTCCATAACAAGTTAGTGCCAAAGGATACAGAAGGACAAAATTGGCCAAGGTTCCTATTTTCAGTTAACTGCTGGGTAAATGTGGACACCAAATAACGTGGATTCTGATGCTGACCCACAAGATCACGATTAACACAACTAATCCAGGGTACTGGATGGAAAGTGATGGGTGACCAGTGTCCTTGGAATGCATTCTGAATGGGGGTAAAAATTCAGATAATTCAAACCATCTGTTTGTGTTCTCCAGCTTCAATTCCTGTTTGAATATCTTACAACAAATTACTGTGTTCTGCTGATCCAATTTTTGTGAAGTTTCTGTTTTGGCTGAAAATTGTTTTCTTGGTCACAATCAGACATGAATACTATTTATTAAGTGATGTGGTTGGATGGTGGAAGTGAATTTTAACTGTACAGTTATAAAATCAATATGTGATGGGAGAAAATTAACCATTCAGGGTTGGGAAATAAGTTTTGGTAGACTCTACTTTTGCACTTACAAATTTAAAGTGATTGAAATTTAGGTATGAAATTTTTATTGGATGTAAAGAATAGAACAAGGCTATTGGGTCAAATAATTTTCTTGTCTGAGAATATTCCATCAAAATTACCGCAGCCACACTGGAAGTTGGAAAAAAAAAGATGGTTTTATGAGAGCAGGAAGCTAACTTAATCAAATAAAATAGGGCTGGGTGATTCAAAATCATTCTTATCAGAATCAGGTTTGTTATCATTGCAAACGTAAATTTGTTGTTCTGCAACAGCATTATAGTACATGTAGGAGCCATTAATCTACCTCCTGTCTGGATTGTATTTTGGGTTATGGTCACAGGTGGCAGAAGGGAATAAGTATAGTCACATTTTCACCCTTTGTGCCATAAGATTTTACTTAGCCAGCCAGGGAATGATTTTTTTTTTGGTGTTGACCACTATCTCACTAATTTGGTTATGTTAACTTAGTTTATTTCACTTGTTTACACTTATTTCACTATCTTCTATGCTACTTTTGTTATTTTTTTAGTCACTATATAAGATCATTTGTTTTTGCTGGTTTTGTAATAAAGGATTGCACATACTTTTTTTGGACTTGGAACTCAGTTATTTGGAAGTGCATCATACAGTGTCGAATCCTTTACTCAGTATCTCAACAGTTTTGGGTTTGTTTTTTAAGTAACTGCTACATTTTGTCAACAAAAAAAAAGATACCAAACAAACACCAGTTTAAGGCAAAGGATTGCATGGGACCTGTTGGTGAACCCGGAGCTTCTTCTATGCGATTATCTGCAACCTTTTGTTGACTCATGCTGTGTACTTGTGGTTTGAACATAGTTTTGAATGGTCAGCACTGCCCATCCACTGGGGACCATTGCTAGATTGTGTGAGGATTCATTGCTTTGTTTAATTGAAAGGTTGAAATATTCTTCCAGTTGCCAACATTTAATTGAATGGTGTTTGTGTGGTCTGGTTTAGTGTTATGGATGTGCAGACAGTTTGTCATGTTTATTGAACGGAATATTGGTGTATTTTGCAAGTGTGCTGCAGACCAACAAAGAGTTAACTGAGAGTTGCACCATGAGGAGAAAGTAACATGAGTGAATCAAAGCATGGAACTGACATCAGCAACCTAAAGTCGGGCTGGCAAATATAAATTAAACTTTCTATCAAAGCTTTGGTGAGTAGAGTGGGGTGTCTTCAAAAGAAGTATAAAACAATTGTGAACTAAGTTAAAGGCTTAATACCATCAATTAACGATCCTATGAAAAAGAAGGAAAATGTCTTACAAGTGCAATCTCATTTTGAAAACTAATCTGTGAATTTGTTGCTTAGCAATATTAATGTCATTACTTCCCAAGGACGAACAGAAAAAACAGAATGAATGTTTTTCAAGCATTGATAGCTATAGCAGTGCATTCAGAGGTTGTGAAAGAATGGTTGACCCAAACATGTTACGGTGAAGGTCATGTTGCTGCAATAAGTGAAAATAGGTATCACCTTCCAACAGACGGTGCTTCTCAAAATTCAAGGCATGTTTTGACGATGCGGATGACCCACAAGATGATGTGAAACCGAACAGCTGTGTGCCAAATGAAGCTCTGCTGCAGGAAGAAAAGCTTCTGTATCTAATACCTGCTCTGCACATGTTTTTTTAAAAAAAGAGGCTGATTTAGCTGCATTAATGGCATATCGATTATTGAAGGACAAGCATGCTCCGGAGGAGCAAGAGGAATAATTAATTGCTATGGAACTATGGAGAAGAAAGGAACAGCTTAAGTTGGAAAAAATTGCCACACATATGGCTGAAGTTTATGTGATAGGAGCTTCACACGTGGTGACTGCTAAAAGTGCTCCAGCAGGACAGTCCTATAGTGCGAGTTCCTATATTGAAAAGGCACACAGGAACACAAAAATACTCAATGTCAATGTTGATTCATTGGTTCCTCAGGTGTATGGGATACATGAACAAGGCCTCTAAGAGGTAGTTCAGGGTGTTTACTATCAGCTCGCGCTAATGAGGCGCTTTGTACCTATGTTATGTCTAACAGCTCAAAAGGCTTATGGGGACATTCATTTACAGCAAGGTACAGTGGACTTTAAAATGAAGGTACAGTCGACCTTCACTAATCTGACTACATGTAATCTGGTTCCTTCGATAATTCGGCACTGATTATGCTTAATGTGATCCTTCTGTAATTTGGCATTTTCACTAATCCAGCACTCCTTGGGTCCCAATGGTGCAGGATTAGTGAAGGTCAACCTGCACATCTCTTTGGAGCAACCTTTATTACTGAGCTGTGTCATCTTTGCCCTTAGGAAATGCACAGTAGACAATAAACAACAGTTTAGCCAAGAGATGGTGGATAAGGTTTTACTTTGCTTCTATGTTGACTGCCTTGTATCAGTGTCCTCTGAGGAAGAAGTGGTGTCTCTCTTGTATCCATTTGTGCTAAAGGTGGCTTTCAACTCTCGAAGTGGATAAGCAGCAGTCACAGGGTGCCAGCCGTGATACCAGAAGAGCAAAGAATGAAAGACATGAAGGATTTGAATCAAGAAATGGCGTCAGTGGAGTGTATGCTGGATGTGCAATGGTGCATTCAGTCTGATACTTTAAAGTTTAAGATCATGATCCAAAATAGACCACTTACCAGAAGGAGCGTCTTTTCCACATTTAGTTCCATCTGTCAACACACATAAAAATTGCTGGTGAACACAGCAGGCCAGGCAGCATCTTTAGGAAGAGGTACAGTCGACGTTTTGGGCTGAGACCCTTCGTCAGGACTAAAAGAAGAACTAGTAAGAGATTTGTAAGTGGGAGGGGGGGATCCAAAATGATAGGAGAAGACAGGAGGCGGGGAGGGATGAAGCCAAGAGCTGGACAGTTGATTGGCAGAAGGGATATGAGAGGATCATGGGACAGGAGGCCCAGGGAGAAAGGGTGGGGGAGCCCAGAGGATGGGCAGGGGGTATAGTGAGAGGGACAAAAGGAGAGAGAGAAAAAGAATGTGTGTATATAAATAATTAACAGATGGGGTACAAGGGGGAGGTGGAGCATTAGGGGAAATTTGAGAAGTCAACGTTCATGCCATCAGGTTGGAGGCCACTCAGATGGAATATAAGGTGTTGTTCCTCCAACTTGGGTGTGGCTTCATCTTTACAGTCGAGGAGGCCGTGGATAGACATATCAGAATGGGAATGGGACGTGGAATTAAAATGAGTGACCACTGGGAGATCCTGCTTTCTCTGGCGGACAGAGCGTAGGTGTTCAGCGAAACAATCTCCCAGTCTGCGTCAGGTCTCGCCAATATATAGAAGGCCGCATCAGGAACACCGGACACAGTATATCACCCCAGTCAACTCACAGGTGAAGTGTCGCCTCACCTGGAAGGACTGTCTGGGGCCCTGAATGGTAGTGAGGGAGGAAGTGTAAGGGCATGTGTAGCACTTGTTTCGCTTACAAGGGTAAGTGCCAGGAGGGAGATCAGTGGGGAGGGATGGAGGGGGAGATGAATGGACAAGGGAGTCGCATAGGGAACAATCCCTGCGGAAAGCGGGGGGGGGGGAGGGAAAGATGTGTTCAGTGGTGGGATCCCATTGGAGGTGGCGGAAGTTACGGAGCATTATATGTTGGACCTGGAGGCTGGTGGGGTGGTAGGTGAGGACAAGGGGAGCCCTATTCCTAGTGGGGTGGCGGGAGGATGGAGTGAGAGCAGAAGTGCGTGAAATGGGGGAGATGCATTTGAGAGCAGAGTTGATGGTGGAGGAAGGGAAGCTCCTTTCTTTAAAAAAGGAGGACATCTCCTTCATCCTGGAATGAAAAGCCTCATCCTGAGAGCAGAGCGGCGGAGATGGAGCAATTGCGAGAAGGAGATGGCGTTTTTGAAAGAGACAGGGTGAGAAGAGGAATAGTCCAGAAAGCTATGAGAGTCCGTAGGCTTATAGTAGACATCAGTAGATAAGCTATCTGCAGAGATAGAGACAGAAAGATCTAGAAAGGGGAGAGAGGTGTCGGAAATGGACCAGGTAAACTTGAGGGCAGGGTGAAAGTTGGAGGCAAAGTTAATGAAGTCAACGAGTTCAGCATGCGTGCAGGAAGCAACGCCAATGCGGTCGTCGATGTAGCGAAGGAAATGTGGGGGACAGTGTCCACCAGAGAAAGCAGAATCTCCCAGTGGCATTATTTCGCTGAACACCTACACTCTGTCCGCCAGAGAAAGCAGGATCTCCCAGTGGCCACACATTTTAATTCCACATCCCATTCCCATTCTGATATGTCTATCCACGGCCTCCCCTACTGTAAAGATGAAGCCAC
Source organism: Mobula hypostoma (assembly GCF_963921235.1). NCBI lineage: Eukaryota > Metazoa > Chordata > Chondrichthyes > Myliobatiformes > Myliobatidae > Mobula > Mobula hypostoma. Next base: position 97,610,470 of record NC_086097.1, read on the forward strand.
ACTCGGGTTGGAGGAACAACACCTTATATTCCGTCTGGGTAGCCTCCAACCTGATGGCATGAACATTGACTTCTCAAACTTCTGCTAATGCCCCACCTCCCCCTTGTACCCCATCCGTTATTTATATACACACATTCTTTTTCTCTCTCTTCTTTTGTCCCTCTCACTATACTCCTTGCCCATCCTCTGGGCTCCCCCACCCTTTCTCCCTGGGCCTCCTGTCCCATGATCCTCTCATATTCCTTTTGCCAATCAACTGTCCAGCTCTTGGCTCCATCCCTCCCCCTCCTGTCTTCTCCTATCATTTTGGATCTTCCCCTCACTCTCCCACTTTCAAATCTCTTACTACCTCTTCTTTCAGTTAGTCCTGACAAAGGGTCTGGGCCTGAAATGTCGACTGTACCTCTCCCTAGAGATGCTGCTTGGCCTGCTGCGTTCACCAGCAACTTTTATGTGTGTTGCTTGAAATTCCAGCATCTGCAGATTTCCTTGTGTTTTAGTTCCACCTATGATCCTTTAGGAAACTTGAGACCAGTGATGCTATCTGCTAAGATTCTTCAAGATCCATGTAAGAAAGAGCTCAGCTGGGATGACACTATACCAACATCAGTTGCTCATAGGTGGACAAGCTGTCTGAAGGAACTCTGCCAGTTGGAAGACCTCAAGGTTGTTAAATGTTTGAATTCTCTGGATTTTGAAGTTATTGCTGCAGAGATACACTACTTTATAGAAACAAATGAAGATGGCTGTGAAACAGTAACCTATCTGTTGCTGCACAAAATGCACGTAGTGCTCTGTACTTTTATCATGGGGAAATCTAGGGTAGCTCTGAAATCAGTTTCTATCCCTCATATGGAGCTCATGCTGCTATGGTAGTAAGCCATATGGACACTCATGGAGGAAGGAGTTATGCATTCAGTCTAGGGTGGCCATTTCCAAATTTCCAAAAAGGAGGACATTGCATACTTGGTCATAGGTTCATTTCAAAACTGTGTGTTTCAAAAAATTTATTTTTTCTATAAAATTTAAACCATGTTTCAAAAACAACAAATGCAAACAGATGATCACTTTATTTTAGTAAACAAAAATTCTAACACGATACTTTTTTTGCCTATATAAATCCAGCAAAAACCTAGCTATTTCATCATTAATCAGTGATTTTCTGCCAGAGCCCTTTTTCCTATTCAATTCATCATTCTGCAAATTACATACATACATTCATACAGCATAAATAAAGAACTGAAAGAAATGAATATTCATTGTTACTCCTGCTGAAGCCGATATGCTAACCAAATTAACTTCACAAACTAAAGGAAGTAACCTACTTAGGCCTACCATGGACTGCCAGGTATGGATGTTTATTTTTTGTATTTCTGCCCTTTACTTGCCATCTCCAGGAGTTTTTTGTACATGGCTGGGTACTCTTCTGAGAAGTTGTTACATATTTGGAGCTCTGCTTTGACTGAGTCCACTTGCAGACGGTTTCTCTCGTTTCTCCAAGCTGACGTCATCATTGAAAAAACTCATTCTGTGTGAGCATTGCTGCGTGGAATAGAGAAGATATAAATACTCACCTTCTTCAGGTTTGTAAGAGAGACCTCAGATATACTGAACAGCTTGAGATAACGTTCTTCACTATGGCTACCTACCATCTCAGGAGTATTGATAATTGCCTCCACAATCCCATACTCTTCATATAATTCATCCATATCAATATCTTGAAAGTTACAGGCCTTGACTGCATCACAGAATTCTCCAAAAGGTATGGCACTTGTTAGGCTCAATTTTGACACTTTGTTATTAAAGCTGTTTTCAGAGAAGTCATACCTGTCACTTAAGTACTTTATGACTCTCTCACAGAAAACAATGAAGTCTGCTTCACATTTCTTAGACAAATCAGGGGTAAGCTGGCTAAGCTTGGTGTTCACTGCAAAGCCAAAAAAAACAGTCCTTTACTCTTCTCTCAAGTTTGCTTTTCAGTTCAGCCATTAGCTTAAATACTGAAATTATGCTGAATGACTTGGCTTCTAGTACTTCAATGTCTGAGAACGATTTAAGAGTGTGACTGAAGAAGAAGAAGAAATAGATCTCTGACGATTCACAGGCATTTCCTTCATCTCCAAAGCACTTCCACAGTACCTTAGGGCACTCCTCCTCACCCAGACTCTGAAAATAACTTTTTAGGACTTCCCAGCACTTCAAGTATTCTGTCAATAGATGGCAAAAGAGAGAGCCATCTTGTCACAACATGCCGTAACAGATTACAATTATCAACATCCACAAATTCACAGAATTCCTTCAACTGTGCTGTTCTTTCAGCTGAGATGCTGAAATGGTTGTACACTTTGAACACAATAGTTTCAACATCAATTTCCAGTTTTCCTGTAGCAAATCTTGTTGCATTGTACAAAATATGGGCCAGACAATTTGCAGCAATAATGTTCTTTTGAGCCATTTTCAGTTTTTGATAAACACTCTTGTGTTTTCCATAGTTTACACAGGGTATGCCGACACTTTATTCAGATCCAGACCTGACGTCTCTAGTTTAACCAGTAGCTGATTTGTTATGTCCTCTGCTGATTCATTGTTAGTGCTGTAAAAGTCAAGTAACACATGTTGCACTCCCTTCTCAAAATTAAGGTATCTCAGAAGGAACAGCAGTTATAATGGGTGACTTCAATCTACATGTAGATTGGGTGAACCAAATTGGTAAAGGTGCTGAGGAAGAGGATTTCTTGGAATGTATGCGGGATGGTTTTTTGAACCAACATGTCGAGGAACCAACTAGAGAGCAGGCTATTCTGGACTGGGTTTTGGGCAATGAGGAAGGGTTAATTAGCAATCTTGTCGTGAGAGGCCCCTTGGGTAAGAGTGACCATAATATGGTGGAATTCTTCATTAAGATGGAGAGTGACATAGTTAATTCAGAAACAAAGGTTCTGAACTTAAAGAGGGGTAACTTTGAAGGTATGAGACGTGAATTAGCTAAGATAGACTGGCAAATGACACTTAAAGGATTGACGGTGGATATGCAATGGCAAGCATTTAAAGGTTGCATGGATGAACTGCAACAATTGTTCATCCCAGTTTGGCAAAAGAATAAATCAAGGAAGGTAGTGCACCCGTGGCTGACAAGAGAAATTAGGGATAGTATCAATTCCAAAGAAGAAGCATACAAATTAGCCAGAGAAAGTGGTTCACCTGAGGACTGAGAGAAATTCAGAGTTCAGCAGAGGAGGACAAAGGGCTTAATTAGGAAGGGTAAAAAAGATCATGAGAGAAAACTGGCAGGGAACATAAAAACGGACTGTAAAAGCTTTTATAGATATGTAAAAAGGAAAAGACTGGTAAAGACAAATGTAGGTCCCCTGCAGACAGAAACAGGTGAATTGATTATGGAGAGCAAGGACATGGCAGACCAATTGAATAATTACTTTGGTTCTGTCTTCACTAAGGAGGACATAAATAATCATCCAGAAATAGTAGGGGACAGAGGGTCCAGTGAGATGGAGGAACTGAGCGAAATACATGTTAGTAGAGAAGTGGTGTTAGGTAAATTGAAGGGATTGAAGGCAGATAAATCCCCAGGGCCAGATGGTCTGCATCCCAGAGTGCTTAAGGAAGTAGCCCAAGAAATAGTGGATGCATTAGTGATAATTTTTCAAAACTCGTTAGATTCTGGACTAGTTCCTGAGGATTGGAGGGTGGCTAATGTAACTCCACTTTTTAAAAAAGGAGGGAGAGAGAAACCGGGGAATTATAGACCGGTTAGCCTAACGTCGGTGGTGGGGAAACTGCTGGAGTCAGTTATCAAGGATGTGATAACAGCACATTTGGAAAGCGGTGAAATGATCGGACAAAGTCAGCATGGATTTGTGAAAGGAAAATCATGTCTGACGAATCTCATAGAATTTTTTGAGGATGTAACTAGTAGAGTGGATAGGGGAGAACCAGTGGATGTGGTATATTTGGATTTTCAAAAGGCTTTTGACAAGGTCCCACACAGGAGATTAGTGTGCAAACTTAAAGCACACGGTATTGGGGGTAAGGTATTGGTGTGGGTGGAGAATTGGTTAGCAGACAGGAAGCAAAGAGTGGGAATAAACGGGACCTTTTCAGAATGGCAGGCGGTGACTAGTGGGGTACCGCAAGGCTCAGTGCTGGGACCCCAGTTGTTTACAATATATATTAATGACTTGGATGAGGGAATTAAATGCAGCATCTCCAAGTTTGCGGATGACACGAAGCTGGGTGGCAGTGTTAGCTGTGAGGAGGATGCTAAGAGGATGCAGGGTGACTTGGATAGGTTGGGTGAGTAGGCAAATTCATGGCAGATGCAATTTAATGTGGATAAATGTGAAGTTATCCACTTTGGTGGCAAAAATAGGAAAACAGATTATTATCTGAATGGTGGCCGATTAGGAAAAGGGGAGGTGCAACGAGACCTGGGTGTCATCATACACCAGTCATTGAAAGTGGGCATGCAGGTACAGCAGGCGGTGAGAAAGGCGAATGGTATGCTGGCATTTATAGCGAGAGGATTTGAGTACAAGAGCAGGGAGGTACTACTGCAGTTGTACAAGGCCTTGGTGAGACCACACCTGGAGTATTGTGTGCAGTTTTGGTCCCCTAATCTGAGGAAAGACATCCTTGCCATAGAGGGAGTACAAAGAAGGTTCACCAGATTGATTCCTGGGATGGCAGGTCTTTCATATGAAGAAAGACTGGATGAACTGGGCTTGTACTCGTTGGAATTTAGAAGATTGAGGGGGGATCTGACTGAAACATATAAGATCCTAAAGGGATTGGACAGGCTAGATGTAGGAAGATTGTTCCCAATGTTGGGGAAGTCCAGAACGAGGGGCCACAGTCTGAGGATAGAGGGGAAGCCTGTTAGGACCGAGATTAGGAAAAACTTCTTCACACAGAGAGTGGTGAATCTGTGGAATTCTCTGCCACAGGAAACAGTTGAGGCCAGTTCATTGGCTATATTTAAGAGGGAGTTAGATATGGCCCTTGTGGCTACGGGGGTCAGGGGGTATGGAGGGAAGGCTGGGGTGGGGTTCTGAGTTGGATGATCAGCCATGATCATAATAAATGGCAGTGCAGGCTCGAAGGGCCGAATGGCCTACTCCTGCACCTATTTTCTCTGTTTCTATGTTTCTAAGTATTGGGAAACATTTTGTTGCACCTTTGTTTGAAGCATCAGTTGCTACTGAAAAGGGCCTTTGATATACTCCACATGCTTTTGTACAGAATATGGTGCTAGAATATTTTCACACAGAGCTTTTGCTTTAGTTTTCCCAGATGTTACACCTTTCACTATCAATGAGTCACTGTATATTTCTTTGCCTGGTCATCTGGAGGAGGTTGTATGATGTTGAAAGACCCGAAACACCCGATGATTCCAGGAACATCACTGAAGATGTGTCCAGAAGCATCAATAGATGTATGTACACAGCTTTAGTTTTCCCACATGTTACACCTTCCACTATCAATGAGTCACTGTATATTTCTTTATCAACTTTTACTCCACAATCAACACTTCTGTATGACTGATGCTTCACAGCATCATACACTTTACACAGTTCTGCATCTTGATTTTGTCATCTTGAGTTGATCGGGCTGGGGAGAAAAATGATAACGATGACATACCAGCAGTATATCTGTATACTATCTGCACTATATTTGTTTATCTGTGGTAGCGTGTGGTTCAACTGCACTTTTTCCCTTACTGCCAATCTCCACATCACAGCGGCATAGTGTACAAAAAACATGAAAGTTATCTTTTCTGCTTTTAGCAATAAATCCAAATTCTTTAGCCCATTCATGATTAAATATAGTCTTTCTTTTCGACATTTCTTTAGGGGCTTGAAACAAGAACTCTCCACTGCGGTGGCAGCCTTGGGTGGACTGACCCTCTCGCACGTGTTGACGTCACGTGACTCGTACACTGCGGCTCATCAGCAGTGTTGACAATGGCAACTACATATAATAAAAATACGTTAACAGTTGTTACAGCTTTCAGTTCCCACTGTTTTAGTATATCTGAGGTAATTTATGTAAGTTTTTTAGTCAGACCCAAAAAAGGAGGACAAATTAACGTCCGGCTCGAGGTGGCGCCGGCCAGAGGACAGAGTGTTCAAAAGCTGGACTGTCCGGCCTCCCTAATTCAGCCTAATGACTCAGTTTTTTGGACTGATAGCACTTTTGTGCTGAAGTACATCAAGAATGAAACATGGGCATCAGGGCTTTAGTATCTTCAGCCCGAGAGGGAATGGCCTCTGAATCCTGATTGTTCTGGAGAAATCCTGCTAGATGATTGGACTGTATTCCTTGGAGTTTAGAAGAATGAGGGGGGACCTCATAGAAACATTTCAAATGTTGAAAGGCATGGACAGAGTGGATGTGGCAAAGTTGTTTCCCATGATGGGGGAGTCTAGTACGAGACGACATGACTTAAGGATTGAAGGGTGCCCATTCAGAACAGAGATGTGAAGAAATTTTTTTAGCCAGAGGATGTTGAATCTATGGAATTTGTTGTCACGGGTGGCAGTGGAGGCCAAGTCATTGGGTGTATTTAAGGCAGAGATTGATAGGTATCTGAGAAGCCAGGGCATCAAAGGTTATGGTGAGAAGGTGGGGGAGTGGGACTAAACAGGAGAATGGATCAGCACATGATAAGATGGTGGAGCAGACTCGATGGGCTGAATGGCTGACTTCTGCTCCTTTGTCTTATGGTCTTATGATCTGTAGTCAAGAGTGTTGCAATGAACACCATGCAGATTGAAGAGGAGGTGGATACAGTAACGTGTATAATACATAACCTCATCTTGGACCTATTTGAGGAAGACAGTGGCCTGGATTCTTAGATTTAAGAACCTGTTCTTGTTTCTTAGAAGAGAAAGCAATTGAGAATGGTTCTTGCTCAGTCTGACTTGGATGAAGAAGGACGAGGGTATTCTTTGGAGAGAGAGATTGAAAAAGCCAAAGGTCAGATTGGCTGAGGTCCTCTGTCAGTAGAGGAGCTCAGAAAGGCTGAAATGGAGATCCCTGGGTTTTGCCAAAGATTTCCAGGTGAATTCTCAAGTTTGCAAAGGGGTGAAAGTGTGAAAAGGAACAACCATATTTTCAAACTCAATCCAGTACTTGAAGATGGTGTCTTGAGAGTTAGTGAATGGCTTAGGAGGGCAGCCATGCCTGAAGAGTCCAAACTTCCTGTTTTACTGGCAAAGGATCTCCAGATCTCAGATACCTTTGAGGCATCTACATCAAGAGGTGAGCCATCATGGCCGCAACCACATATAATCCAGGTTGCACCAAAAATACTGGTGCTAATACAGCTATAAGAAGGAAACTGTCTTCGTGTGTTGTTTGTTGACGGTTGCATGCAGTTTCAGGATGCCAGCACATGGCAGATCTACCTCTGGACAGTCTCCATTTACATATTTAGGAGTGGACAACTTTGGACTTTTGAGGTGAAGAGCAGGAGTACAGTGAAGAGGTTATGGGGTAATATTTACCTGTTTAGTTCTATGAGCTGCTCACATTGAAGTGGCATCCTCTTTCAACACATCCCTTAGTGCACTTTGATGCTTTATAATAAGACTAAGACAAGTTAGTGAACTGCGCTCTGATAATGTGGCAAATTTTGGAGCTGAGCATCAGTTAAAAGGAGCATTGAGAAATGGAACTGTTCATAGATCAATGATGTGCTCACATCAGGGAGGAACATGGGCGAGATTGGTCAGGTCTGTGTGAAATGTCCTTAATTCCACCATGAAGGTACAGAATCTTGAAGGCGAAGGTTTCCACATAGTCCTTTGTGAAGTAGAGATTAATATCAATTCTCATCCAATTACTAAGGCGTCCTCTGATCCTGATGATTTGGAAGCACTAACACCCACCCATCCGTTGTGTCTGAAGACCTCACAGTCCCTAGCACCAGGAGAGTTCCAAAAGGACGACATTTATGCTCATCATAGATGGAAGCAGGTCCAATACATTGTCAGACTTGTTTTGGAAATGGTGGGTCATGGAATACCTACCATTGTTACAGGAACATCAGAAATGGTCAAGTATAAAGTGCAATTTCCTCCCATGAGACATTGTGGCAACACAGCACTTCAACTCATGGATCATGGGAAGAGTCATTCAAGTTGTTATATTTTGTAACTTCAGAACATTAAACTAATTCAAAGGAAGACACAGGAGTCCAAAATGCAGGTCGAACGTCAAGTGTACCTCAAGCAAGGCACACACGTATCATGTGGTAGCATGATGACATATGCAATTCATGTATTTATACATTTTCTCATAATAAGTTATTTAAAGGAACAAGAATGCTTAATCAACTAATTTATATACTGTATACAAGATTACTCAAATATTATTGAAATATTAACCTGGATGACTGTTATATAACTTACAGAACTTACAGAAGAAAGTAGATTTGCATGAATGTTTATCCTTGAAGATTTCATCTCTCCTTTTTTGTAGTGTATAGTTGTAATTATAGTGTAATAATTAGGGGCTGGAATTGTGTTTATTATGGGTTATGGTAATTTGTCACTCGGGTTGGTGTGTGGTAGAAGCAGATGAGTATAGTCATGTATTCACTCTTTGTGCAGTTAATTTTTAGTTGGAATCAGCCAGGGATTGGATGTTTTTTGTTGACTACTTTGTCTCTAATTTGATTACGTTAACTTAGATTATTTTGTTTATTTCACTATTGCTACCTAGTTTTGTCAGCTTTTCTCACTACCTAAGATCATTCGTCTTGCTGGTTTTGTAATAAAGAATTGAACATACTGTTTTCAACTTGGAACTCAGTTATTTGGAAGTGTCATACAGTGTCGAGTCCCTCGCTCAGTTTCAGTGGTTTTGGTTTGTTTTTCAAGTAACCACTACAGTGCAAGACAAAAATTACTATGTTACAAAAATTAACATGAAACAAATCTTGAAGGGGCCATGAAAATCATTTGCTTATATGATTAAAGAGAATCCCAAGGCATTCTACATTTACATTAAGAGAAAACAGATAACTAGGGAGAGGGAAGGACCACACAGGGATAAAGGAGAAAAAATATACTTGGAAGCAGATGTAGGGGAGTACCTAAATGAGTACTTTGCATCAGTATACACCAAAAATAAAGAAGTGAAGGATAATGAGATTAGTGTGGAATCTGCTAATGCAAGGGCACTTTGAGATTACGAAAGAGATAGTGTTGGGTCTCTTGAAGAACATTAAGATGGATAAGTCCCCAAGGACTGTTGAGATATACTCCAGGTTTTTCAGAGAAGCAAGAGATGAGATTGCTGGGACTTTGACCAGGATCTTTGTATCTCAGTAGCTACTGGTGAGATTGCAGAGGACTAGCTAATTGCTCATGTTGTTCCATTGTTTAAGAAAGGAAATGGGGGTAATCCTGGTAACTAGACTGGTGACTCTCACATCAGTGGCAGGGAAGCTATTCAACAGCATGTTTAGGGATAAGATTGTGAGCATTTGAAGAGCCATGGCTTAATTAGGGACAAACAACATGACTTAGTTTTTTGAAGAGGTGATGAATATGATTGATACCAGTAAAGCTGTGGAAGTTGTCTACATGGATTTTAGTGAGGCATTTGACAAGGGGTACCAAATGATAGGTTTCTCCAGAAAGTTGAGATGTATGGGATACATGATGAATTGGCTTCCCCATTTTAAAAAAAACAGAGGGTAGTGGTCAGTGGGGTGTATTCTGGCTGGAGGTGACTGTTATGTTTTGTAACTACAGAAACAAAGCAAACAAAAAAAAACTGGAGCCAGGGATTCTTGCTGACTTAGTTTTTCCCATTTTTATTAAATGAGGTGCTCACATGTAACATGGTGGTGTAATGATGTATGCTATTCACATACCTCTTACGTATAACTCGTAATTAATTATGTAAATAATGCTTAATCAAACAATATATTTACAATATTACTGAAATATTAAATCCACTACACTCCTTGCTGCTTCGCTATAAACTCCAACTCAAATATATAACATATTAGCCTCTTGTTTTATTTTTACATATATATAGAGAGAGAGAATGAGTGAGTCACGTGTATACATGCAAGCACCTTGTACTATATAATACAACTACTATATAGACATCCACAGCATAGTACATATTAAATTTCTTGCTTTTGTGGGATAAAGTTTTTCCTGACAAGGGGAGTCATTCTGGCGGGTGAGACTTGTGGCTGTGAAACAATTTCAGGTTCTGGGGCCTGCTGTGTTGACTTAGAACTGCAGGAAGTGGTTCTGACGGCTCTGATGCCTTTCTTCTCTAACAATTGACCCTGCTCTCCTCAACTGATTGAAGTGTCATCTCCAGATAACATTAGCTGCAATCTCCACTGTGTAGGAGAGTGATCCAGTTCTGTCCTTAATCTTTCCAAGTACCTTACTTTGATCATCTCTCTAGTCCCTCACCAGGACTGTTTGTCCAGGATTGAAACAGAACTTCCTTGTTTGAGAACCCCCTCAATTTGTCTCAGCTGTTTTTCCTGCATACTCCTGAGATTGGGTTTGAGGAGATCCAAGTATGAACAACCTTTAGACTCTGGACAAACCTGTCTACCAGGCCATTTGTAGCTGGGTGGTATGGGGCAGATGTATCTTATTCCATTCATTTTCAGAAATGACTGAAATTGCTCTGCAACAAACTGTGGTCAATTGTTACTGTGTTCTGAAACACTGGTCCTTGAGAAGAGGCTTCTCAACACTTCAAGATTGTGCAAGGCTGTAGTGGAAGCTTTGGAAATACTTCTGGTCACTTTGTAGCTACATCCACTACTATCAAGAAATTTGTATCTCTGAATGGTCCAGTAAAATCCACATGAATCCTCTGCCAGGGCAATGCAGATCATTCCCAGAATGGAGAGATGCTTCTGCTCTTGGCATCTTCTAGATGTGTTGGCATCCCAAATAATATATGGGAAGCTGCTCCATCTGCTGATCTGTCCCAAGCCACCAGACAAAGCTTTGAGCCAACACTTCATTTTGACCATGCCTAGGTGACCACCATGTAGCTACTCCATTTTGGATCTTAGCTTGGATGGTACAACAACTCTCAATCCTCACATAAGGCAACCCCCATCAAGGGCAACTTCATCATGACGCTGGTAAAAATGCAGAAACTGGAATTTCTACTGGATGTTTCAGCCATTTTGGATTGTCATCTATAGACAAACAACATAGACATATATAGGCGTCTTTTCTGGTTTCCCTTTGGATCATCTTGGCCATAATAGGGAGACTTTCTATTTGTGTTAGGGAGAATAAATTAAGAGGAGTATCCTCTTTTGTAAGTTTTTCAGGTATTTCCTTTTCCAAGAGTAAACAGGACAATCCATCAGCATTTCTGTGATAACTTGTCCTCTTGAATTCGATCTTATAATTGTGTCCTCCAAGAAACAGCACATCTCTGCATTCATGCTGCTGCTGTTAGTGGAACACCCTTCTGTGGACTGAAAATGGACACCCGTGGTTGATGATCTCTAATGAGGGTAAATTCTCTCCCATACAGGTACTCGTTGAGACGTATTTCACCTCAAATCAGATTCAAGGCCTCTCAATCTCTACATAATTTTTCTCTACAGTGGTAAGGGAGTATGATACAAAGGCTATGGGGTGTTCACTTTCATCATTCATAACGTGACATTACTGCACCTATACCATAAGGTAAGGCATCCGAGGGAAGCTTCACTGGACAATGTGGGTCATAATATATGAGCACAGGTCTGATGTCACCATTTCCTTTGTGTTTTGGAAAGTCACTTAAACACTACTTTCCCAATCCCCATTTTTCAGTAATGAGTTCATTTCAACTAATTTCTGGAGTGATGAGTTCAAAGGGTGGAGCACAATAGCCAGATTTGACAGGAACCTGTTATAGTAATTGACAAATCATGAAAATCATGTTATAGTAATTGACAACTGTGACACATCCTTTGGCATTCACTACTACTTGAATTTTCTCAGCACACCTGTGCATCAGTGGAGTGACCACAGTAAATGATGCTTGGATTAAATAATTCATACTTGTGTCACACTCTGAGCTGATAAGTCTTGATATTTTGGAGATGTTCCTTGTCATCCTCACTAATAACAATGATGCCACCCAGGCAACGCTGCATCTCTGGGCAGCCTTGCAGCACTTGATCCATTGCTTTCCGCGAGAATGCAGGTGCAGACTGCGATAAGGCCCTTTGTGAGTGTTATGGTGAAAAACACTTTGGACTCTTCTTCCATCTCCATCTGTAGGTAAACCTCAGCTAAGTCCACTTTGCTGAAGTGTTTACCTACAGAAAGGTTTAGAAACATAGAAACATAGAAAATAGGTGCAGGAGTAGGCCATTCGGCCCTTCGAGCCTGCACCGCCATTTATTATGATCATGGCTGATCATCCAACTCAGAACCCAGCCTTCCCTCCATACCCCCTGACCCCTGTAGCCACAAGGGCCATATCTAACTTCCTTTTAAACATAGCTAATGAACTGGCCTCAACAGTTTGCTGTGGCAGAGAATTCCACAGATTCACCACTCTCTGTGTGAAGAAGTTTTTCCTAACCTCGGTCCTAAAAGGCTTCCCCTCTATCCTCAAACTGTGACCCCTCGTTCTAGACCTCCCCAACATCGGGAACAATCTTCCCGCATCTAGCCTGTCCAATCCCTTTAGGATCTTATACGTTTCAATCAGATCCCCCCTCAATCTTCTAAATTCCAACGAGTACAAGCCCAGTTCATCCAGTCTTTCTTCATATGAAAGACCTGCCATCCCAGGAATCAATCTGGTGAACCTTCTTTGTACTCCCTCTATGGCAAAGATGTCTTTCCTCAGATTAGGGGACCAAAACTGCACACAATACTCCAGGTGTGGTCTCACCAAGGCCTTGTACAACTGCAGTAGTACCTCCCTGCTCCTGTACTCGAATCCTCTCGCTATAAATGCCAGCATACCGTTCGCCTTTTTCACCGCCTGCTGTACCTGCATGCCCACTTTCAATGACTGGTGTATAATGACACCCAGGTCTCGTTGCACCTCCCCTTTTCCTAATCGGCCACCATTCAGATAATAATCTGTTTTCCTATTTTTGCCACCAAAGTGGATAACTTCACATTTATCCACATTAAATTGCATCTGCCATGAGTTTGCCCACTCACCCAACCTATCCAAGTCACCCTGCATCCTCTTAGCATCCTCCTCACTGCTAACACTGCCACCCAGCTTTGTGTCATCCGCAAACTTGGAGATGCTGCATTTAATTCCCTCATCCAAGTCATTAATATATATTGTAAACAACTGGGGTCCCAGCACTGAGCCTTGCGGTACCCCACTAGTCACCGCTTGCCATTCTGAAAAGGTCCCGTTTATTCCCACTCTTTGCTTCCTGTCTGCTAACCAATTCTCCACCCACACCAATACCTTACCCCCAATACCGTGTGCTTTAAGTTTGCACACTAATCTCCTATGTGGGACCTTGTCAAAAGCCTTTTGAAAATCCAAATATACCACATCCACTGGTTCTCCCCTATCCACTCTACTAGTTACATCCTCAAAAAATTCTATGAGATTCGTCAGACATGATTTTCCTTTCACAAATCCATGCTGACTTTGTCCGATCATTTCACCGCTTTCCAAATGTGCTGTTATCACATCCTTGATAACTGACTCCAGCAGTTTCCCCACCACCGACGTTAGGCTAACCGGCCTATAATTCCCCGGTTTCTCTCTCCCTCCTTTTTTAAAAAGTGGGGTTACATTAGCCACCCTCCAATCCTCAGGAACAAGTCCAGAATCTAACGAGTTTTGAAAAATTATCACTAATGCATCCACTATTTCTTGGGCCACTTCCTTAAGCACTCTGGGATGCAGACCATCTGGCCCTGGGGATTTATCTGCCTTCAATCCCTTCAATTTACCTAACACCACTTCCCTACTAACATGTATTTCGCTCAGTTCCTCCATCTCACTGGACCCTCTGTCCCTTACTATTTCTGGAAGATTATTTATGTCCTCCTTAGTGAAGACAGAACCAAAGTAATTATTCAATTGGTCTGCCATGTCCTTGCTCCCCATAATCAATTCACCTGTTTCTGTTTGCAGGGGACCTACATTTGTCTTTATCAGTCTTTTCCTTTTTACATATCTATAAAAGCTTTTACAGTCCGTTTTTATGTTCTCTGCCAGTTTTCTCTCATAATCTTTTTTCCCCTTCCTAATTAAGCCCTTTGTCCTCCTCTGCTGAACTCTGAATTTCTCCCAGTCCTCAGGTGAGCCACTTTCTCTGGCTAATTTGTATGCTACTTCTTTGGAATTGATACTATCCCTAATTTCTCTTGTCAGCCACGGGTGCACTACCTTCCTTGATTTATTCTTTTGCCAAACTGGGATGAACAATTGTTGTAGTTCATCCATGCAACCTTTAAATGCCTGCCATTGCATATCCACCGTCAATCCTTGAAGTGTCATTTGCCAGTCTATTTTAGCTAATTCATGTCTCATACCTTCAAAGTTACCCCTCTTTAAGTTCAGAACCTTTGTTTCTGAATTAACTACGTCACTCTCCATGTTAATGAAGAATTCCACCATATTATGGTCACTCTTCCCCAAGGGGCCTCTCACGACAAGATCGCTAATTAACCCTTCCTCATTGCTCAAAACCCAGTCCAGAATAGCCTGCTCTCTAGTCGGTTCCTCAACATGTTGGTTCAAAAAACCATCCCGCATACATTCCAAGAAATCCTCTTCCTCAGCACCTTTACCAATTTGGTTCACCCAGTCTACATGTAGATTGAAGTCACCCATTATAACTGCTGTTCCTTTATTGCACACATTTCTAATTTCCTGTTTAATACCATCTCCGACCTCACTACTACTGTTAGGTGGCCTGTACACAACTCCCACCAGCATCTTCTGCCCCTTAGTGTTACGCAGCTCTACCCATATCGATTCCACATCTTCCCGGCTTATGTCCTTCCTTTCTATTGCGTTAATCTCTTTTTTAACCAGCAACGCCACCCCACCTCCCCTTCCTTCGTGTCTATCCCTCCTGAATATTGAATATCCCTGAACGTTGAGCTCCCATCCCTGGTCACCCTGGAGCCATGTCTCTGTGATCCCAACTATATCATAATCATTAATAACAATCTGCACTTTCAATTCATCCACCTTATTACGAATGCTCCTTGCATTGACACATAAAGCCTTCAGGCGCTCTTTTACAACTCTCTTAGCCCTTTTTAATGCTTGCCCTGGATTTGTCGGCCTGCCACTTTTACTTTTCCCCTTTGTACTTTTTGCTTCTACGCTCACTTTACACCCCTCTGTCTCTCTGCACTGGTTCCCATCCCTCTGTTGTGAACTAACCTTTGCAAAAGCATCCTCTATCCTGAGCAGAAGGTATTGATCTACTATCAGTACAGGGTTGATGGTGACATTAAAATCACCACAGATCCTGACAGACCCATCCTTCTTGACTACTGGGACCACTGGCATTGCCCAGGGCTCCACTCAACCTTGGACAGAATTCCATCAGCCTTTTTGCAATCTAGCTCACTGACTACCCTATCACGGATGGTATAAGAAACCAGACTCACTTTGTAAAATTTGGGTATGGCATTTTCATTTAACACTTTTACCTTTGATATGTCTGAGTTTTCCAAAGTGACCCTTGAACACTAGGTGGCATTATCCAGTACCTCTTTTAATCCACTTTCAGATGACTCTATTGCTGGGCATGTGGCATGCAAATGGTGGATGGATCTCCAATCAAGTTGTAATTGTCTCAGCCAATTACGATCCCACAATGCTGGCCTTCCTGTTTTTACCACATACAAGCTCAATGTAGCTTGTTGATTGTCATATGTCTCTGTTACGAATATAATTCCCACAGGAGTTATCTTTTCAGTGTATGTTCTTAGTTGGATACATGCAGTTTAGTATCTTTGAAATGCAGTGCAAACTCATTTTGTGGAATTCCAGTGTCCAATTCCATTTTAGTTAATTTGCTGTTCATTTCTGGTGTAAGCCAAATTGGTTTTCTATTATTAGCTTTCATATTTTAAAGTTCAAGACTACCCAGCCCTGTGTCACTCTTATCAGAGTTTTCATCAACAGTATGCATATTAGTGCTCTTTTCGAAACTGCAACTTGATTTTTTAGTTTTTTTTTTCTCTTCCTTGTGCAGTCCATTTACTTTTGTCTGCCCAACATGCTCTTTGTATTTGTCCTACTTTGTTGCATTTTCTGCAAGTTTCACCTTTAAACCTGTATTATTCTGGTGTATATGAGCCCCTGCCACAATGGAAACACAATTTCTTCAGCCAGGCAGGTTTCTGCTTAGTGCAATTTTGTTCACGCTCACTTTCATTCCTGATTGCAACTCCATTGGGCTCTTTTAAATGTGACTTGTGCTTCAGTTAGGAGCCATTTTTGAATGCTTTCTTGTAAGATTCCACAAACTAAATGATCTCTCATTTAACTGGCATTATGGTTCATTAAGCCATAATAAACAGAATGTTCAAACAACTTTCAATTCAGCCATGTAAACTAAAATGGACTCCCCTTCCTTTTGATTCTGCTTATGAAACCTAAAGCATTCTGCAATCAACAACAATTTTGATTCTAAATGTTCCTGCATCATGTTCACAAAATCAGCAAAGCTCATTTCATCTGGTTTGGTTGGAGCAGTCAAACTTCTAAGCAAACTGCTTTTCCACCCATTGCACTCAGCAAAGTGGCACTCTTTTCTTATTGACTATTTCAATTGCTTTAAAATAGTGCTCATTCTGTTCAGTATACATCAGGCAGTTATCTGTTATGCGATCGACCATGTTTACGTTTCCATTGTTGCCAGTCACTTCTGCATTTTTTATTATTATCATCATCGCCCGGTACTCACTGTTTCAGCCCATGAATTTCATCTATTTTACCTTTTTGTTAACTCGAACGTCTCTCTCCCTTTCTGAAAAAGTATATGCTGCATTTTTTTATATAACTTAAATATCTCTCTCTAGGATCTGTTTTAAAACTTACTCCTTGCTATGGTTGTGTTTTGTAACTCCAGAAATTAGTCAAAAGGGAAACACATAACCTAAGAAAAAGTGTTTACTTCATGTTACTTTAGTGAGGTGTTCACTTTGACATGGTGGTATAATGACATATGTCATTCACATACTACTTACAAATAACCCATAATGAATTCTGTAAACAAACCAAGAATGCTTAATCAAACAATATATTTATAATATTATTGAAATATTAAATATACCATAGCAGGAGTTCCTAAACTTCTTTATGCCATGGACTCCTACCATTAATCGAGGGGTCTGTGGGTTCCATGTTGGGAACCCCTGATACACACTGGGACCATATTCCACATTAAACAACCTAAGATTTTGTGCCCATTCATTTTCCATGCACCAAAATTTATTAATGCAGTGCTCTCAACATTCTACTAATGTTGCCAATCGGATGTCAACTTTGTTCTTTTACGTTAACCCGGTAAACCATTGCTAACAGTAACCTGTGTAGATGTAAAGGTACTTTACCCATTTCCACAGGCAATGCTGAAATTGGGGATGATTTAATTGCACTACAACATAATCTCAATGTTTGAACTTTATCTAGTGGCTTTAAAGGCAGTGATGAGGCTGACCCATAAGCAACACACCCATAATCAAAGACAAAACTGACTAAAGTAACATACAATATTGGAGCAGAATTTGGCCAATCGGCCCATCAAGCATGCTGTGCCATTTCATTATGGCTGATGCATTTCCTCTCAGCCCCAATGTTCTGCCTTCTCTCTGTAACCCTTCATGCCCTGACTAATCAAGAACCGATCAACTTCTGCCTTAAATATATCCAATGACTTGACCTTGACAGCTACTTTGGCTAAAGAAATTCCTCCAAGTCTGTTCTAAATGGACATCCTTCTTTTCTGAGGCTGTGTCCTCTGGTCCTAGACCTCCATCATGGGAAACATCCTCTCCACATCCACTCTATTGAGGCCTTTCACCATTCAATAGGTTTCAATGTGGTCACCTCTCATTCTTCTGAATTCCAGTGAGTACAGGCTCAGAGCCACCAAACGCTCCTTATCTGATGACCCTTTCAAACCCGGAATCATTTTCATGAACTTCCTTTGAACCTTCTCCAATAAGGGGCTCAAATCTGCTCACAATACACAGTGAGGCCTCACCGGTGCTCATAAAGCCTCAACATTATAAAAGCCTTGCTTTTATATTCTAGTCCTCTTGAAATGAATGCTAACATCACATTTGCCTTCCTCACCACAGACTCAACCTGCAAATTAACCTGTAGGAAATCCTACACAAGGATTCCCAAGTCCTTTTCCACCTCTGTTTTTTGTATTTTACACTCCTGACACTGTGTCAGTCCTTCTGCAGGCTGCTTCATCAACAGTACCTTCCCCTCCACCTAGCTTCGTATCATCCACAAAGTCATTAATTCTATCATCCAAATCATTGATATATAACATTAAAAAAAGTGGTCCTGACACCAACACTCTTTGAACACCACTTGTCACTGGCAGCCAACCAGAAAAGGCCGCCTTTATTTCTACTCTTTGCCTCTGCCAATCAGCCAATGTTCTATCGTTGTTAGTATCTTTCCTGTACTACCATGGGCTCTTAACTTGTTAATCAGCCTCATGTATGGCACCTTGTCAAAGGCCTTCTTAAAATCCAAGTAAACAACATCCACCGTTTCTCCTTGTCTATCCTGCCTGCAATTTCATCAAAGAATTCCAACAGATTTGACAGGCAAGATTTTCCCTTAAGGAAACCATGCTGACTTCGACCTATTGTATCATGTTCCTTCAAGTACTCTCAAACTACATTCGTAACAATCAATTCCAACATCTTCGCTACCACTCAGGTCAGACTAACTGGCCTATAATTGCTTCCTTCTGCCTCGCTCCCTTCTTGAAGGGTGGTGTGACATTTGCAATTTTTCAGTCCTCCGGAATCATATCAGAATCTATTGATTCTTGAAAGATCATTACTAATGCCTCAAAATATTTTCAGCCGTCTCTTTCAAAACCCTGGGGTGCAGACCATCTGGTCCAGGTGATTTATCTAACTTCACATATTTCAGTTTCCCAAGCACCTTCTCCGTAGTAATGGCAACTGCACTAACTTCTGCACCCCCCCCCCCCAAAACACTCCAACTTCTGGCATACTGCTAGTGTCTTCCATAGTGAAGACTGGTGCAAAATACTTACATAGTCTGCTCACTATTTCCTGTTCCCCCAGTACTACCTTTCCAGTGGTCTGATATCTACTCTTCCTCTTTTATTCTTTATATATCTGAAGAAACTTTTGGTATCCTTTAAAATTATTAGCTAGCTTACCTTTGTATTCTATCTTTACCTGAATTACTGTTTTAGTCCTTCTATTGGTTTTTAAAAGCTTCCCAATCCTCTAACTTCCTACTAATTTTTGTACTATTATATGCCCTCTCTTTGGCTTTTATGTTAGCTGCAGTTGTGTCGTCTTTCTTTTAGAATACTTCATCCTCTTCGGGATGCATATACCTTGTGCCTTTCAAATTACTTCCAGAAATTCCAGCCATTGCTGCTTTGCCATCATCACTGCCAGTGTTCTCTTCCAGTCAATTCTGGCCAACTCCTCTCTAATGCCTCTGTAATTCTCCTTACTCCATACATACATACATACATCTGACTTTAGCTTCTCCTCTTCAAATTTCAGGGTGAATTCAATCATATTATGATCACTTTCCCCTAAGGGTTCTTTTACCTTAGGCTCGCTAATCAATTTTGGTTCATTGCACAACACCCAATCCAGAATTACTGATACTCTGGTGGGCTCAACCACGAGCTGCTCTAAAAAGCCATCTCGTAGGCACTCTAGAAATTTCCCCCCTGGAATCCAGAACCAACCTGATCTTTCTGATCTAGTTGCATATTGAAGTCCTCATGACTATTGTAACATTGCCCTTTTGGCATGCATTTATCTCCCATTGTAATTTGTAGGCCACATCCTTACTACTGTTTGGGGGTCTGTATACAACTCCCACCAAGGTCTTTTAATTTGCAGTTTCTTAGCTCTATCCACAATGATTCAACACCTTCCAACCCTATGTCAACTTTTTCTAATGATTTGATTTCATTTTTTTTACCAACAGAGAAATACCACCCCACGTCTATTCTTTAAATAAAATGTGTATCCTTGGACATTAAGCTCCCAGCTATAATCTTTTAGCTAAGATTCAGTGATGCCTACAACATATCTGCTGATCTGCAACTGTGCTGCAAGTTCATCTACCTTATTCTGTATACTGCGCATTCAGATACAATACCTTCAGTCCTCTATTCACCCTTTTTTGATGTTGTCTGCTTTTTACATTACAACTCATCCTGTTAACTGCAATTTTGCCCTATCAGCAACCTTTCCTCACTATATATTGCCCCCTTTTTGTAAACCAACTAACTCATCTTCAGCACAATTATCCACCTCTCCTACGATACTTTTTGCATTGAAATATAGGCAGCTCAGGACACTAGTCGCACCATGTTCAACTTTTTGATTCCTGACTTTGTCTGAGGTCTTACCAACACATGCCTCATAACCTCTCCACTATCTGTTCTGGCAGTCTGATTCCCATCCCCTGCAACTCTAGCTTAAACCCCACCGTGCAGCATTAACAAACCTTGCAACTAGGATATTAGTCCCCCCCAGTTCAAGTGCAAACCGTCCCTTCTGTACAGGCCCACCTTCCCTTGAAGAGAGCTCAATGATCCAAAAATTTTATGCCCTCCCTCCTACACTAACTCCTTAGCCACATAATAAACTCTAATCTTTCTCGTTCTAGCCTCAACAGCACGAGGCACAGGTAGCAATCCTGAGATCACAACTCTGGAAGACCTGCCCTTTAACTAGCACCTAACTCCCTGAACTCCTTATGCAAACCTCGTCACTCATCCTACCTATGTATTGGCACCTACGTGGACTATGACTTCTGACTGTTCACCCTCCCACTTAAGAATGCTGAGGATTTGATCAGAGATGTCCTGGACCCTGGCACCCAAGAGGCAACATACCATCCGGGAATTTTGTTCTTGCCCACAGAACCTCCTGTCTGTTCCCCTAACTGACGAATCCCCTATCACCATAGCACGCCTCTTCTATCCCCCCCACCCCACCCTTCTGAGCCACAGAGGCAGACTCATTGCCAGAGACCTGACCACTGTGACTTTCCTCTGGTAGGTCATCCCCACCTGGACAGTATCCAAAGTGATGTACGTGTTATCGAAGGGGATGGGCACAGGTACTCTGCACTGGCTCCTTAATCCCTTTCCCCTTCCTGACTGTCACCCAGTTTCCTGTGTCCTACAGCCTGGGTGTAACTACCTCTCTATATGTCATACCTTTCACCCCTTCAGCTTCCTGAATGTTCCTGAGTTCATCCAGTTCCACCTCCAATTGCTTAACGCAGCTTGTTAGAAGCTCTAGCTAGATGCACTTCTCACAGTCGTAGTGGTCAGGGAAACTAGAGGTCTCCCTGCCTTCCCACTTCCCGCAGGAGAAGCATTTCACTACCCTGACTGGCATCTCTATTGTCCTAGCTGAAGAGAAGGGGGACAAAAACTTGAGCCTCTCTTTCCATTGCTTTCTCTGAGTGAAGCCTCTCTTTGCTATAATCTTCTTTCAGTGAGCCACAATTCAGTGATGCCCACAACATCATATATGCTGATCTCTAATTGTGCTACAGATTCATCTACAGTACCTTATTTCATACACTGCATTCATTCAACTGTAACACCATCAGTCCTGTATTCATCAACCTTTTTTGATTTTGTCCTGTTACATTGTAGCTTATCCAGTTGACTGCAATATTGCCCTATCATCAATCTGTCCTCGCTAGCAGTGTCACTACACACTGACTCTGTTTGTAAACCAACTGGCCCATCCTCATTCCCATCTCTCTGGTTCCCATCACCCTGTCAAAATAGTTTATGCCCTCCTAAACAGCTCTAGCAAACCCGCCTACAACAATTTTGATTCCCCTCTGGTTCAGGAGTAACCTGTCCCTTTTGTACAGGTTGTACCTTCACCAGAAGAGATCCCAATGATTCAGAAATCTGAACTCCTGCCCACTGCACCTGTTCATCAGCCACACATTTATCTGTCAAATGCTCCTCTCCTTACCCTCACTGCCACTTGGCACAGGCAGCAATGTCATTGGTTCCAATATCTGGCCACTCACCCCTCCCCCTGCCCCTTTAGGATGCCGTGAACCTGATCTGAGACATCCCTGACTCTCGTACCGAGGAGGCAACAGACCATCCGGATGTCTCTATCGCGTCCATAGAATCTCGTCTGTAGTCCTCTAACTATGTAATCTCCTATCACTACTGCAGTCCTTCTCACATCTCTCCTCTTCTGAGCCACAGCACCAGATTTCGGGTTGCTGCGGCTTCCACCCCCCCCCCCCGGGGTAGGTCGTCTCCTCAATAGTTTCCAAACAGTATTCTTATTACTGAGGGCAATGGCTCAGAGGTACTCTACGGGATGCTCCTTTTACCTTTTTTTTCTCCTGACGGTCACTCAGTTACCTGCCTCCTGCAAACAAAAGCTGAATATCTCCCTGTAGCCCCTATTACTACCTCATTCTCCTGTCCTGCAACTCTAGTTCCGTAACTCGTTCTGTGAGGAGTTGCAGCTCGGTGCAGATGTGGTTATCCGAGAGGTTGGAGGTCTCCCACAATCAGGAAGCAAGTTGGTGACCTACTCGCACCCTGATCACATTTACTAAGCACCTGAACCCATTAAGGACCTTTTTATTTTAAAACACTTCTTTAGAATCTTATTCATAGGCACCTTCCACGTCAGCCATGTACCCATTAATGTACCTACACTGTCAGGTCGACAACATGGCGCTATATAAATACAACTATGCAGCTCTTTTCCCTCTATTTCTGCGGCCACATTGGCGCATGCGCAGACTTGCGGGCGGAGGGCGGTGCACGTGATGTTGGTCACGGGACTCCCGTGCGCAGGCACGCAAGCAAGCGCGCCGGCGCTCTGAGGACGCGCGCGGGCCCGAGCGCCGAGAGTTTGTTTTGGGCTGCCGGCCGGGCCGTATCCACCGCCAGGATGCACGACGCATACGAACCGGTGCCGATCTTGGAGAAGCTGCCGCTGCAGATCGATTGCATGGCGGCCTGGGGTAAGGTGCTGGGCCGGGGAGATCTCTCGCCTGCGGGCTAAGACTGACAGGAAGAGCAGGGGTTGTCAGGGATCCCTGTCAGGATGTTAGGAATTGGTGGATTGAGGCAAGACGGTACTACCGTTAAATAAACACCGTATACGTAGTTAAAATATCAACGCCGGTGTTGGGGGAAGGAGAGGTACGCGGAGAACAACGTTTGTGTCGCCTGGTGATGACATCATCAAAGTAACCAAACTAAAATCTGTGGGATTAGAGATGGGTTCAACTGATTCTTCCTCCGGGGTTTGGCCAGTTTACAATTTAAAACAACAATGCTGTCTTTCACCCTTAGACATGGATTTGCATGGTTTCCTCTTTAATGAAGGTGTAATGATATTCCCGCGCACCAACACATGCTAGCTGTGAGAAAAGGCTAGTTACTGTAGTTGCCTACCTTTGGCACAGTTCCTTTCTTTGAATCTGTTTAGCCCATCCATGTTTGCTTGCAGAATACATCAAAGTTGCTGGTGAACGCAGGAGGCCAGGCAGCATCTCTAGGAAGAGGTACAGTCGATGTTTCGGGCAGAGACCCTTTGTCAGGACTCTTCTCAGCCTGAAACGTCGACTGTACCGCTTCCTAGAGATGCTGCCTGGCCTGCTGTGTTCACCAGCAACTTTTATGTGTGTTGCTTGAAATTCCAGCATCTGCAGATTTCCTCCTGTTTGCTCGTAGAATAGTTTTATTTATTCCTGTTCTTCCATAGTTTCCTTGTGGCTTGATATATTCTCTGACGTCACTGTTCTGTACTCAGTTTCCCTACCTTAACAGTCAGTGAATTCAAGATCACAACCATTCTGTGTCTTTTTCAAAACATGGTAGTGTATTTTCTAGTGCTTTGTTTCTGTTAGTTGGTTCTCAAACTATCCACTAGCACCAAAAGATCATTTCAATGTATCCTGCCTACACCATCATGACCTTGTACACCTCTTCCAAATTTCCTCTCAGCTACCTATGTTCCAAGTACTACAAACCAGCTTCTTCAATTCTAACCTACACTTGAAATTCCTCATTCCCAGAGCTAGTATAGCAAACCTCTAACTGTTTTCACAGCATACAGAGATGTACGTAGGATCTGAGTGAAAGGAAGAGTGTATGAAAGGGAAAGAGCTGTGGAGTGAAGGTGTTGAGTATGTCACAGATCAACTTCAATTCTGTCATCGTCATTATGAGCTGTGTGGTATGATGTGGGTGATCATGATTGTTCTTGGCAAATAGTTCTATAAAAGGGATTTGATATTTCCTTCTTCTGGGCAGCGACTTTACAACACAGGTGACCCCAGCCATTATCAATACTCTTATGAGATTGTCTGCCTGACGTCAGTGGTTGCATAATCAAGACTTACGATATGCACCAGCTGTTCATACGACTATCCACTACCTGCTCCTACGGCTTCACATGACCCTGATCGGGGCCTAAGCAGGTGCTACACCTTGCCCAATGGTGACCTGGAGGCCAGCAGGGGGAACATGTGCTTTTGGTAGAGATGTATCTCCACCCCACCACCTAGGATTATGTGATACCAAGGCTGAAAGCTTAGCTTTTGAGGACAGGTGGTATAGACTTGCTAACTTCCTCAGATATGGAAGGTGGAAAGATGATATAATTGAGGTTCAAGTTGATTAAAGACAATGGCGTAAGATACTATTACTCTCTGGGAAATCTAGAACTAACAGCAGCTCTGTAAGTAGAAGGGGTAAGCAAGACAAATACATTTTCTGCAGAAAGAAAATGGAGTTTTGGATCTGTCTTTTCCAAAATCTTATTGAGGCTGAGAAATTAAAACAAATATTACTGATTTTGCTATATGTTGTTGGTTTGTGTTAAGCAGTCAGGATAGATAGATAGAGATGCAGATTAGGTAAGATTTAACTGAATTGTAGAACGGACTCAAGGACAGCTTAAGCTGTTGCTATATTCCTTCCTGTCATTCTGCTGTGTTCCAATAGCATCATGTACACATTAAACCGGGGCTTTAAAATTCTTCTGCATTAAAATAATTCTCAGTGGTTCTCTCAGCTATTTTTCATTACATTGTGTACTTCTATAGAAACTAATGAAAAGTGAACCAGGATTTGTGGTTAAATATTCTGTCATGTTTCTGGATCAGTACTTCTTGTGTGGGCTAGGATGATGGATAAAACAACCGGGTCATGGAAACAACTTGGTGATGTATGGATGTCAACAAATACACTCAAAACTTCTATAGTTGTACTGTGGAGAGCATTCTGACAGGCTGCATCACTGTCTGGTATGGAGGGGCTACTGCACAGGACTGAAAGAAGCTGCAGAAGGTTGTAAATCTAGTCAGCTGCATCTTGAGCACTATCCTACAAAGTACCCAGGACATCTTCAAGGAGCAGTGTCTCAGAAAGGCAGCATCCATTATTAAGGACCTCCAGCACCCAGCACCCAGGGCATGCCCTTTTCTCACTGTTGCCATCAGGTAGGAGGTACAGAAGCCTGAAGGCACACACTCAGCGATTCAGGAACAGCTTCTTCCCCTCTCCTATCTGATTCCTAAATGGACATTGAAGCTTTGGACACTACTTCACTTCTTTTAATATACAGTATTTCTGTTTTTGCACATTTAAAAAAATTTATTTAATATATGTAATTGATTTACTTGTTTATTTATTATGTTTTATTTAATTTTTTTCTCTCTCTCTGCAAGATTATGTATTTCATTGAACTGCTGCTGCTAAGTTATCAAATTTCACGTCACATGCCGGTGATAATAAAACTGATTCTGATTCTAGCAATTCCTTTAGTCAAGTGGTTCTCAACCTTTTTCTGTTTGTGGCTCGCTCTCTTCTGATTTTCATTTTCCTCTGTGGCCCTACCCTCTGTAGTCTCCATTAGTTTCTAAAGTTGTTTTTTTGTTGGTCAACTGTACCAACTATTTTAACATACAGTTAATATGTTTTAACAGGTTATAGTTATTATATGTTAAATATAATGCTACAGGTGTATATGAAAACTAAAACTAAATCAAAGCTCTGAATAGCACATTTATATGCTGTATAAAATTCTTCCAAAAAAGCTCCTTGTATTGTTAACTGAAAATAATCTGCAGATGCTGGGGTCAAAACAACGTTCACAACACGCTGGAGGAACTCAGCAGGTCAGGCAGCATCCGTGGAAACGATGAGTCGACGTTTCGGGCCGGAACCCTTCGTCAGGATTCGCGAAGGGTTCCGGCCCGAAACGTCGACTCATCGTTTCCACGGATGCTGCCCGACCTGCTAAGTTCCTCCAGCGTGTTGTGAGTGTTCCTTATATTGTTACTTTGGATATTTAGTGAGATCCTTGCTGCTGATGCAAACTGGCGAGTTTTTGAATGTCTGGTTGCACTTGGTTAAAGATAATTGAAGATCACCTTTTTTCACAACATCAAGATGGTTGCGAGCTTTTGCTAACGGCTAAAACCACATTCAACTCCATAAAAGGAGGGAAATCCAATTAAAAACAACTTTGCTTTCTCCCAGAATTCTGAAAATTTATTTTGAATATCACTAGTTATCCAAAAATTTTGCTTGCTGTGTTTGAATTTTGCTTGTGCTGTCATGTCACTCTGCTGGTCAATTTTTGTGATGCCAACATTATTTACATTCAACCAAAATGGATCCACCACCCAGTCTGGAATAAGCATTTCCAGTAGGTCTCTGAACCGAAATTCCATATAGTGTGCAGTTGTTTCAAATGATCATAATATACAAGAGAAAATCTGCAGATGCTGTAAATCCAAGCAACACACACAAAATCCTGGAGGAATTCTGCAAGCCAGGCTGCATCTATGGAAAAAAGTACAGTCAACATTTTAGGCCAAGACCCTTTGGCAGAATAGTATATTGATAAAATATAATCAAATCGTCTTGCAATTCTATTTTAGAGTGGCCAGTGAAGGAAATTGCTTAAACTTGCAATGTCCGATATTGTTGCTAAATAGTTTTGAGTTTTCTAAGGAAAGTTTTTCCCTGGAACTGCTTGTTTAATAAACTGTTTTATCAAATATACTGTATTTGACAGGTAAAATACGTCACACTTGGCAGTGACAATTTGTTCTCCAAGCTACTTATCACTTAGAAATGCTACAATATTATCCCAAAGTACAACAAAGCGAAGAAGACTTTTTGATTACTATTAGATCTCTGAGAGAGTTACTGGTAGATACAAAGCAGCTTCTGTATTCGACAAAACAAGGTACAGCAGGCATCTTACGGAGACGCTTTTGGTGGAAAGGTCTGCTGGCCCGGTGTGGGGCTCGATATTTATTTGCTAAACACAAAGGACAATTGCATATTTACAAGTATAGAGAATGCTTTCTTTTAAGCTACATACAAACTTCACACCTTCTGATCTGCATCCATCCTACAGGCGCCAGCAGCGTCTGGATTGGGCTTTCAGGAATCCGTTGTTCCAAACTAAATCCACAATACATTTATTTGGTATTTTACATGCTAAACATAAAGGACAATTCCATATTTACAAAGTATAGATAATGCTTTCTTTGAAACTACATGAAAACTTCACACCTTCTGGTTCACGTCCATCCCACAGACCCCAGCATCGTCTGTGGACTGGGATTCACAGCTTCTAGGAAATTCATTGTTACAAACTAAATCCACAAAACATTGTCAAGGAATAGAAGACTGGTGGCCAAAGCCATTTGCTAAATGTAAATGACCTAAACCCAAAAATCACTCTAACACTCTGTATGCATTAGTAGAGTTCAAAATCTTCTGTTTCCTCACCAAATCGTCAAAAAAGATAATCTTGAAGTGCATTTTAGGTTTCAATAGGTATATTTAATGTCAGAGAGATGTATACAATATACATCCTGAAATTCTTTTTCTTCACAAACATCCACGAAAATAGAGGAGTGCCCCAAAGAATGAATGACAGTTAAATGTTAGAACCCCAAAGCTCCCCCAGCTCTCCCCTCCCACACACAAGCAGCAGCAAAGCAACGACCCCCCCCCGCAACAACTCAAGCGTGCAGTAAAGCATCAATAAAGACATAGATTTGCAGTACCCCAAAGACTATTTGTTTGCCTGGTAATTCAACATACAAGCTCGCTGTCTCCCTAATAACGGAGAAAGAGGTGTCCCAGTTAAATAGCGAGAGGGGAGTCATAACAAAGCAGTTCGCTGATTTATGATGTTAAAAGTCTGTTGCGTTGCTTTTTCCGAGCTCTGTACCCGAAGAACTTTGGTCTCTGGGCACACAACCAGTTCGCTGCTTACAGTCTTCCGTCTCCCACGATACTTTAGGCAGTGGCACCGGCCTTGAATCCGCCCACCTCCAGAGCCTGAAAATCCGGCACCCTGAAGGTGCGCTAGTCTTCCAGGCCGTGTCCTTGGCATGTCAAAAAGCAGCTAGTCGTGAGGCCCCAAGAGCAGGTCCCATTTCTGCAAAGAACCAAAGTCAGTGTGTAACTCCAGGTCAGGGTCTTCAAAAGAACCCTGAAAGGGAAAGATAGAGATATCAAAGATAGAAATGAAGCTGTTTCCGAAGATGCAAGCAAAGGAGTTGCCATTAGGTGCCATCATCCTCCTAAGCTCTTCCTAAATGCTTTGAATTGATGAAGTTGATGGCCATTATTACAGCAACAAGGGTGTCATGCAAATATCCTCCTAATTGTTTTGAATAACAAAGTAATGATAATCACTAGCTGGTTGAGCATGTTGCAGGGTGTCCTGCAGGGCCATGTCTGTCTCCTCATTGTATAATCAGTGATTTAGGGGTGGATATGGAACTGTTGGAGCCTATGTTTTGCAGTTTGGAGACTGTTTGCGTGTTTCAGCTCAGCAGTTGAGAGGATCCCGAGAGGCAGCATGAGTGAACGTTGTGGTGAGAAGGCTGCAGGATGGGGTGAGAGCCAATGTTCAACTCCGTATTGGAGCCTAAAGCTTCCATTGTTCGCTGATTAAAGCAACGGGTGAGATTGAAACATCGAGGGGAATGTGGAAGCTTGGAGATCATTTGGCTGCTTCAGTGCTCTGAATCTCCTAGAGGATTCCAGGAGGCAGAGGCAGTGTACGCAAACTTCACGGACGGAAGGCTCCAGGACACAAGCTATTGTTCGATTCCGTTTCACCGATTACAGCTTCCGCTGTTCACTGATTAAAGCAACAAGGAAAATTGAAGCATCGGGGCAAGGGTGGAGTGTGGGCACCAGTTATGGAGAGAGAAAGGCCTGTGGCCGGGCCCCGAGGCGAGAAAGGTCTGTCCAGGTTTTCTGCAACATGAACTATAGACTTTTCTAAAGTCTTACCGTTTTTTCATATTCTCTGTTTTTGCCTGATCTTTCTTGTTTTTTTGTGTGTGTGGTGGTGGGGTGAGGGATCAATGTGCCTGTTCCATTTTGTTCATATTTTTGTGCAGGAGGAGGGAATTGGGGGTTGATGTGCCTGTTCCTTTCCATTTTGTGCAGGATGAGGGATGTGGGAGTTGATGATCGTGTTTCCTTTCTCTTCTTTCTTGGTTTCATGGCAACCTGGAGAGGAAATGAACCTTTGAACTTTGGCAATTAGATCTTTGACTTAATGACCAATGAATTGCAATCAATTAGGATAGGCAGCAACACCTCTGCCACGGTTATTCTTAACACTAGTGCACCTCTGCCTCCTCTGCTTACTGTGTACTCGTGACTGTATGGCCAGATTCTGCTTTAATTCCATCTACAGATTTGCAGATGAGTTGGAGTACAGGAAAAAGATGGCTTGTAACATAGTGTCAAGACAACAACCTCTCCTTAATCACGGGAAAACAAAAAAGCTGGTCATTGACTTCAGGAAGGGGCAGTGGTGCACACGCTCCTGTTTACATCAACGGTGTGACTCAAAGCGTCCAGTTCCTTGCAGTGAACTTCACCAGCAGCCTGTTCTGGTCCAGCTACATAGGCGCCATGGCTAAGAAAGTTCACTAATGCCTCTACTTCCTCAGGAGGCTAAAGAAATGTGGTGTGCCCGTCAACACTTACCAATTTTTATTGATGGACCCCAGAAAGCATTCTGCCTGGATGCATAACGGCTTGACATGGCAACTGCTTTGTCTGGGACCACTAGGAGCTGCAGCGTGGTGGATACAGCTCAACACATCACGGAAATCATCATCCCCTCCGTGGACTCTAACCACACTTCTCACTGCCTCAGTCAAGCTGCCAGCATAGTCAAGATCCCCACCTGCCTCTCTTATCGGGCAGAAGATCATGAACCTGAACGTAAGTACCACCAGGCTCACGGACAGCTTTTGCCATGCTGTAAGACTATACAATGGTTCTCTAGAATGATAAGATGGACTCTTGAACTCACAATCTACCTCATCATGACTTTGCACTTTATTGTCTGCCTTTTCTGCAGCTGTTATACTTTTATTTTGCATTCTGTTATTGTTTTACCTTGTGTACCTCAAGGCATTGAGTAAGGATTTGATCTGTATTAACAATATGCAAGACAAGCTTTTCACTGTTAGGTTGGTGCACGTGACAGTAATAAAACCTATTTTAATTCTGTTTTAATTATTACTTGTAATAACTGCTTAAGTATCAAAGGCATTTCAAACAAACCATTAAAGACCCCTCTGCTTTATAGCCATCGAATTTGGGCATTGGGCTTTAATTTTTCAAGCAATGAAGGATGTTTTGGGAGCTTCATCTCCTCATTGATGTATTGCAAGCCCTACTGCTGTGAATCTTTGGGTTCATGAGGTTTCTATTCTGACTGTAGACCAGTGTGGGCGATGGGAAACTGTGGGTAGTAATTTTTGGGTTGGAGAACTGGGTCAGCAATTTCTGGCCCTTTGAGAGCATGGAGAATATATATTCCTTAACAAAAAAATGTGAGAAATATGTAGAAATACCTTAAACTTTTTTTTACTACACTGAGTCCCAAGGCGATAGGTTCAAGCATTCCAGCATCTAGACATAAACTGAAAAAATGATACTTTGGAGGAATATTGGAGGTGGTATGCTGCTTTAGGTTGAAACATTAAGTGAAGGCCCAGGTTCCAGCAAGTCCTTTAAGCTGCTTTGCACATTTTATAATGCAGTGAGGTTTCTTTCAATGCCTTGACAGAAATATCTCCTTAGGCAGGTCCTTGAAGTCCATGAAAACATCCTAAGTGGGATCCACAGACCCTCTCACAGTTGGGCATGCTGAAGTTTGAAGGGGCATATAAATGAGTTGTTGAAGTCGTTGCGCACTGCTCCCACTTAGTCTCCATGCATTTATTACAGTTCCTCTTGTTTATGACAAAAATCTTCTCAACCAAAATCACAACATCTTCTGAGCCTTGTGTACAAAATAGTTCTTAGCATAAGAACAGGATTTTTTGGCAATTGGCTAAAGCTGTTGGTATGTGTGAATTATTATTGAAAACATTTATTGTATATTCCTCGGCAAATAAAACTTTATATTTGTGGGAACCTGTCCCACTGGAGGTCCTGTCAAGGAAAAAAAAAGTTTACTTGGAGTGGTGTAGGGCCTTCTACTTTCTAAGAGTTCACTGCCGTTGTAATTATTGCTGTTTGGATTCCCCCTATCCCCCATCCCACACTAGGGCTGGGGAAGTGCTGCAGGAGGTCTATGGCGCCATCTGCAATGGTGTCTTTGTTGCTGGTGACCTCAATCATGGCAACATAAAAAAACAGTCCTTCTGAAGTTCTACTAGCATGACAACTTTCCAACCAGAGGATAGAATATATTAGACTTGCTTTATACCAACGTTGGTGGAGCTTACAGAACTTCACCCACCCCCACCCTCACTTTGGATACTCAGACAACATATCTGTTTTACTAATCCCTGCATATAGACTCCTGGTTAAATGAGTCAAACTAGTTCACAAGGAGATCAGGATCTGGCCAGAAGGTGCCATCTCAGTGCCGCAGGACTGCTTCGAGAGCACAGAGTAGAGCATATTCAGGGAGGTGGCCACCTACGATTATCAGTGAAACCTGCAGGCCTGGACAATGTACCTGGTCAGTTGCTGAGGGACTGTACCCAACTAACAGAGATCTTAACGGACATCTTTAATATCTCTTTCAAGCAGTCCATTGTTTCTGGAGGTTTCAAGGCACCCACCATTATTCAGTGCCCAAGAGAGCAACATCAACTGGTCTAAATGATTATCACCCAATAGCACTGACTTCAGCAGTCACGAAGTGCTTTCACGGCTGATAATCGATTGTATAAAATCCCACCTTCCAGATACATTGGACGCTTTCCAGTTTGCCTACTGCTCAAACCAGTCCACTGATGATACCATAGACACGGCCCTCCACTCTGTCCTGTCCCACCTAGAAAATTATGATTTATCTTCATCAGCTTGGCAAATAACAAGATTATCCCTCAAAGGATGGTGGGTAAACTGTCTTCATTGGGACTCAACATCCCTCTTTGTAACTGGATCTTGGACTTACTGACTGAAAGACCCCAGTCAGTCTGAGTTGGCAGCAACATCTCAAACTCCATCACGCTGAGCACTGCCGCTCTCCAAGGTTGTGTGTTCTGCCCACTGCTGACTCACGATTGCACTGTCAGGTCCAACTCAAACCCCATCTTCAGGTTCGCTGATGATACTACAGTAGTTCGCCTCATTGGCAAAAATGATGAGTCGGCATACAAAGAGAAGGTAGAGAGGCTTGTTAAATGGTGTGAGAACAACACTGAGACTCAACGTGGATGAGACAAAAGAGATGATTGTGGACTTTAGGAAGGCATGGGTCACCACATTCCATTGCACATCAATGGCTCTGCCACGGGGAGAGTGAAGAGCACAGAGTTCCTTGGTGAGAACATAATGGACGATCTAACAACACCTCTTCTCTAGTTCAGAAGGCACAGCAGTGTCTACATTTTCTGAGGAAAATGAGGCGTGCAAAGCTTCCCACCCCCATTTTAACAACTGTCAACAGAAGCTCCATCAAGAGTGTCCTGTCAGGCTGCATCATTGTGTGGTATGGATGCTGCAAGGCATCAGACTGCAGGACCTTACAGAGGCCGAGAAGATCACCAGAGACTTCCTCACTCCTGTTCGTGACATTTATTGGGAATGTTGCAGATGAAGGGGCTGAAGCATTGTTGAGGATCCCCACCACTCATCCCACAATCTCTCTGACCCACTACCATCAGGAAGGAGGTGCAGGAGCATCAGGACTAGGGCAGCCAGACTGGGTAACAGCTTCTTCCTTCAGGCTGTGAGACTAATGAATACCTTGCCACCCCCAAGGCCTTGTCACTAGGACAGTGAGTAGTTTACTGTTTACCTGTGCCGTACACTTCACATGCATCTTGTTATATTTTATTAACTTATTTATAGTAATACAGGTTGAGCACCTCTTATCCAAAATGCCTGGGCCTCGAAACGTTTTGGATTTTGGATTTTTTTCTGAATTTGGAATACTTGAGTCTATATAATGAGATACTTTGCAGATCGGACCCAAGTCTAAACACAAAATCCATTTACATTACATAGATGTACCTTGAAGGTAGTTTTATATAATATTTTTAATAATTTTGTGCATGAAACAATGTGTTCATTGAACCATCAGGAAGGTAAGCTGTCACTACCTTGGCTGCCCACATGGACAGTCAGTGTTTGGCATCGCCATTAATCCCGACTGAATTTGTGTTACTGGTAAGCAGACTTTGTCTTACATTCGTTCATCACACAATTGCACTGATGCAGTCGTTCAGTGTGTTAGATTTTTATCAGCCACGACCTCAGCAAACTCAGTGAATTTCTCTGCTGCCTCATGATCAGCAGACTCTTTATCACTACAAATCTTTAAAAATGCCATGTCTTTTCTTCAATTTCTGCAACCAGTCTGCTGATTATTCACAATTACCTTCAATTCTCATTTTGTCATGATAGATCTTTACTTGTTTTACGATCAGTATGTCATGAATCGGCATGTGTTCACTCTGAAGTTGACAAATCCACACTTTCTATACACAATAGAGATTTCCATTTTTCGCTTCATGCAGTGTTTTTCTATTTTTTTTTGATTAACTTCTGTTCGTTCTATATGTGAGGTCACTTCTCAGAACAGTCTGTGGTGCGCAGAGACCTGCCCATCACCTGGGAACCTTAGCAGCGCTTTGTGGAATTTTCCATTTCTGACATCATGTCAATACTCAAATAAATTTCAGATTTTGCAGATTTTTGAATTTTTGAATTTTGGAAAGGGGTGATCAACTTGCATTTTGGTTTATGTGCTGTATGTGTTATACAATTTGTGGGTACACCATGGTCCAGAGGAATGTTGTATATATGTACAGTTAGATGACAATCAACTTGAACTTGATAAAGTGCCGATCCCTTCTCATCTTTGATTGTACCCTGATCCTTTTGTTTAAGAATTTCCATCACTTTGTGTTCAAAGGATCACCAGAATGTCACGAATCAAAAGCAAGACTTCTTTGCCATTCAATTCATATAGACAGATTGGACTGAATAACTTCAGATGTTAACTATAGCTGAATTGTTTAATTGAATGTTGCAGTTATATGGGCTCAGATATATGTCTTTAGAAAGGATAGCAAGTTGCTTTGTTGAACCTCTGCAACCTCATTGATAGGGAATTCCAGAATTTAAATCTGTGACAGTAGCCAAGATGGTTTATGCCTTGGAGGTGGTGATGTGCCACATATAGACCTTGTTTTTCTCTCAAAGCATCGTTCCCAAAGTTAGGATTTGTTGCCCATTTCTAATTAAAACAACTTTTATGCACACTTCTAGGCATGCAATAGAATGCTGGCCGCAAATGCTATACCCTTCCAGGTGAGCAGCCTCTGTCTGTAACAGCAGAGGACGTGAGGAGGACTCTGTGAAGAGTCAACCCCACCCCCCCCCCCCCAATAAGGTGGCCAGACCAGACAACTTGCCAGGCCAAGTTCTCGAACTGTGCACACCAGCTCACTGACAACTTCATAGACATCTTACAACACTTCACTCATCCAGGACACCAGACTCAAAAACAGTAACTTTCACCAAGCAGTAAGACTGATCAACACCTTCACACACTAACCCACCCCTCCATACCCAACCACTGCCACTATATCATTTCCCGTCAGTCTCCTTATGTACAGTCATTCCAGTGGCTTGCTTCATTTTACGGACATACAAACAATCTATGTATATAAGCTATCTTATGTATTTATTGTATCTATCTTATTTATTGTGTTCTTCATCTTATCTATATACCACTAAAACTCTTATGCTCTGTCTGTCTGTTTGTGACCTCCAGTTAGCGTAAACGGTGCATTACAACAGCACTTTTTTTGGCTAAATCGAATTAAAATGCGCTAACTTACAGAATTTAGGCAAAGTTCAGGGTTATATATTCGAATAAAATTGCTCATTCACCAAAAATCAACAGGCTGGCTTTCACCCGAGATCCGATCGGCCATCATGGAAATCGGGATGCGACAGCCGGGCACGTGTGCACAGCCAGCCTCAGCAGCGACACCAACCGGAACAAAAGAGCAGGGCAGCTCTATTTCGAGGGGTCACATTCTGCTAATCATCATCAGCATGTGCAGGATTGGGACATATCTAACTGCCACCCATCAATAAGAGATAATTAAATCTTATTGTAATGACGTACTTCGAGACACCCATAAAACCCTTTGCTGCAGTCAAAGGACAGCGGTGACTATATCACGTCCACTTAGGAGAACGCCAACCACATCATCAAGAATAATCAGCATCCTTTGGTGTTACTGCTTTGTATCTTCTATTCAGCATTAGGGTAAAAAAAAATGGTCAGCCTAATTATGCCACGTGGAAAGGGAAGAGGGACATTATGGTCAAGAGATTACGCCAAATGTCGTCGGGAAGCGGCAAGGAGAGGGAAAGAACAAGAATTGGATGAGGCCAGGGCCGCACGACTCCAGGATCAAAGAGTCAGGACAGAAAAAGATGAGAGAAGAAGAGACAGAGGAGGAGAGGCATGCACGTCTCCAGGATCAGAGACAAACAACAAACAGCAGAAGAGATGAAGAGATGGGGGATGAAAGGACTGCACGTCTCCAGAATGACAACGAGAGGCACGAGGGTGGCAGATAAACCAGAAATGATGCCGTCAAAAGTGTCCTTCATTAAACAAGGAGGAGCTATATTTTCTTTGCAACGCATCGTTCTTCTTTAATAAACCGTGGTTTTCTACTTCAGTTTCCAAAGCAAACTGATACCAATAGCATTCAGGAAAATTTAATGTTCATTCTGGTCACTTCAGACTGCACTACCCTTCTCTCAAAGGGTGCCCCAACAGGTCACCCCGTTGTCTAGTTGTGTTTAATTTTCTTGTGCTGCATCGGATCCTGAGTAACAATTATTTCATTCTCCTTTACACTTGTATATTGGAAATAACATTAAACAATATCTGTGCAGCGCGGCAGATTTAAAAGGAACAAAGCCTCATAGAGCGGGCAGCGTAGTTTGCGGGCGGCGGAGTGAGCCGGGAGCAGAGTGAGGACCTAAGGGCTTCGGCTCACCGGGCTTAGGCAGAAGCGGGCGAGGCGAGGAAGGTTTAACAGTCATTTTCTGCTGTTATTTGAGGAGAGGGGCATTATGACTGTGGGGAAACTGCTGGAGTCAGTTATCAAGGATGTGATAACAGCACATTTGGAAAGCGGTGAAATGATCGGACAAAGTCAGCATGGATTTGTGAAAGGAAAATCATGTCTGACGAATCTCATAGAATTTTTTGAGGATGTAACTAGTAGAGTGGATAGGGGAGAACCAGTGGATGTGGTATATTTGGATTTTCAAAAGGCTTTTGACAAGGTCCCACACAGGAGATTAGTGTGCAAACTTAAAGCACACGGTATTGGGGGTAAGGTATTGGTGTGGGTGGAGAATTGGTTAGCAGACAGGAAGCAAAGAGTGGGAATAAACGGGACCTTTTCAGAATGGCAGGCGGTGCCTAGTGGGGTACCGCAAGGCTCAGTGCTGGGACCCCAGTTGTTTACAATATATATTAATGACTTGGATGAGGGAATTAAATGCAGCATCTCCAAGTTTGCGGATGACACGAAGCTGGGTGGCAGTGTTAGCAGTGAGGAGGATGCTAAGAGGATGCAGGGTGACTTGGATAGGTTGGGTGAGTGGGCAAACTCATGGCAGATGCAATTTAATGTGGATAAATGTGAAGTTATCCACTTTGGTGGCAAAAATAGGAAAACAGATTATTATCTGAATGGTGGCCGATTAGGAAAAGGGGAGGTGCAACGAGACCTGGGTGTCATTATACACCAGTCATTGAAAGTGGGCATGCAGGTACAGCAGGCGGTGAAAAAGGCGAATGGTATGCTGGCATTTATAGCGAGAGGATTCGAGTACAGGAGCAGGGAGGTACTACTGCAGTTGTACAAGGCCTTGGTGAGACCACACCTGGAGTATTGTGTGCAGTTTTGGTCCCCTAATCTGAGGAAAGACATCTTTGCCATAGAGGGAGTACAAAGAAGGTTCACCAGATTGATTCCTGGGATGGCAGGACTTTCATATGAAGAAAGACTGGATGAACTGGGCTTGTACTCGTTGGAATTTAGAAGATTGAGGGGGGATCTGATTGAAACGTATAAGATCCTAAAGGGATTGGACAGGCTAGATGCAGGAAGATTGTTCCCGATGTTGGGGAAGTCCAGAACGAGGGGTCACAGTTTGAGGATAGAGGGGAAGCCTTTTAGAACCGAGATTAGGAAAAACTTCTTCACACAGAGAGTGGTGAATCTGTGGAATTCTCTGCCACAGGAAACTGTTGAGGCCAGTTCATTGGCTATATTTAAGAGGGAGTTAGATATGGCCCTTGTGGCTACAGGGGCCAGGGGGTATGGAGGGAAGGCTGGGGCGGGGTTCTGAGTTGGATGATCAGCCATGATCATAATAAATGGCGGTGCAGGCTCGAAGGGCCGAATGGCCTACTCCTGCACCTATTTTCTATGTTTCTATAATATTGAATCTTGAATCTTTGAGAAAAAGGCCGTGAATCCTTTTCCTGAACTGCAACTGTCTTTCCTGTAAAAGTCCTCCCAGTGATGTTGGGTGAGGATTTCCAGGCTTTAGACCCAGTGGTATATGAGTAATAACAAAACATTTCTAGATTCTGTCCTTACAATTTTGATGTTTTTTAAATGGTTTATGTACTGACTGTGATGTATACCTAATAAGATGTATATATTTGCTGTATTGTGACACCATTTCAGTAGCAACAGAGCAGCTGGAGTTCTCTACAAATTGTTAGAGAAACAGTGTTATCATATCCTTTAGCTCTTTAACAACGAGCATAACCTTGCATTATTTTTTTTCTCCTAGAGGATTGGCTGCTTGTTGGTACCAAGCCAGGACATCTTCTGCTCTACAGGATCAAGAAGGAATTGGGCAAGTTGATTTCTCTTGGATTGGAATTCGTGTCACATGAATGCTGTTTTTAGTTGTATCTAGGATCTGCTGACTGCACTTAGGAACTGAAATTTGATGTGTTAAACCCTGTTGCGTCATTCCAAATTCCTCCACATCATTCTCTTGCATAATGTATGTGTTCTTAATTTGCATTCTACTATGGCACATAATACTAGGAAGCAATTAGCTGTTTTGAGTCCCCACCATCCAGGTCATGCTCTGTTCTCCCTACTACCATAGGAGCTAGGTCCCACTAGTTTTTACCAGACAACCATCAGGCTCCTGAACTGGCATGGATAACTTCACTCAGAACAACTGTGAACTGATTGCATAACCATCTGGTATGTGGGGGCAGGGCACTGTGCAGGATTGGA
Organism: Mobula hypostoma; assembly: GCF_963921235.1. Classification (NCBI taxonomy): domain Eukaryota; kingdom Metazoa; phylum Chordata; class Chondrichthyes; order Myliobatiformes; family Myliobatidae; genus Mobula; species Mobula hypostoma. Next base: position 97,649,542 of record NC_086097.1, read on the forward strand.
AAAAGCTGAAGTTGTAAACTCAGCCAGTTCTATCATGGGCAGTAACCTCCCCAGTGACAAAGACATCTTCAGAAGGCAATTCCTCAAAAAAGCAGCATCCATCATTAAGGACCCCACCCCCCACCCAAGACTTGCCCTCTTCTCATTGCCACCGTCAAGGAGGAGGTGCAATAGCCTGAAGACACACTCAAAGTTTCAGGAGCAGCTTCCTCCCCTCTGCCATCTGATTTCTGCATGAACAATAAACTCAAGAATCAGCCTTTTACTTCCGTTTTGCATTATTTATTTAATTGAATCTGTTTACATGTACTTATCGTAATTTATAGGTTTTATTATGTACTGCAATGTACCACTGCCGCAGAGCCGCAAGTTTCACGATGTTAAACCTGACTCTGATCCTAGAGGCTCGCTTTCAAGGACACTACAACTCATGTATTCTTTTATTTCTGCATTTTGTCTTATTTCTCACATTGGTTGTTTGTCAGTCTTTGTTTATGCATAGTTTTACACAAATTCTATTGTATTTCTTTATTTTCCTGCAAGAAATGAATTTCAAGGCAGTATATGGTAACATATATGCACTTTGATAATAAATTTGCTTTGGGTTTGAGCCAAGGTGAATTATGTCATTAGTTAATGGTAGGGACATTAACAGAAAGGGCATGGATTTTAGGTGAGGGGAAGTAGATTTAAAGAAGATTTGAGGGGACTTTTTTTTTAAACACTTATTGAGCTCATTGCTAGAGGAGGTGATGGAATTAGATATAATCACTGCATATAATATACACGTGTTACTGCCCGTTACACTGTTGGTGTTTAGGGCAGCAATGAAGGTCCTCAATCTCGAGTGGTGTTCAGGTATTCTTTCATCATGTCAGTAGCTTCCTATTGGTTTTCACTACTATCAGTAATGCAAGTTCCAGATGGAAACTCAGGAATACCATCACACTCAGATGTTGAGGATTCTTCATTGCTGTTTCAGTAACAATTTTGTTTCACCGGTCAGGATTGTTAGCCCTGAGTGAATCCCCGAACCTGGAGAACTGCTGGACCACACTTAATCTGACCTATTTGGCATGGGTGACCCTACAAGGAACCAAAGCATTAAGTCCTGACTCCAGCCAAGATAGCTCTGTGTCATTGCGGCACAGAAGCCTTCAAACCAAGGCTGTCGTCCTCTTGGAGGAATAGACATTTAGCAGTCACTTAAATAACATGACATAAAAGGTTACATACAGTATTGGAGCGAACAAATGAACTAGTGTAAATGAGAAAGAAAGATTGGCATGGATATGGTGGGGCAAAGAACTCACTTCTGACCTGTACAACTGTGATCATAATTGAGTGGAGGCTTCAGGCCATGTTACTTATTAATCTAAGAAGCTGAGAAATTCTTGTTGGTTTTAGGGTATTTGAATGTTATGAAAAATTAGTTAATTGGTGTGTTCTCATTTTCCTCTCTTTAAACAGGAAGCAACAAATTTGAAGTCTTACTAGAAAAGTCCAACAAAAACTTTTCAAAGAAAATTCAACAGGTATTTACTATGTTTTTTTCAATGATACAATATTATCTAATAGTTATGAAGTTTCAGTAATTTTAAAATCCCCTTTGCTTTCTTTCAAATAGGTTAGTCTCTCCAACTTTCAACCCTTTTCTCCTGAGAACTATGACCAGTGCTGTGTTTTTATTCACTGGTGTTATTTAGAATTTGTATCTCTAATTGGGATTTTCAAAAACCTACTTTACTGAATAGTATGATCTGCCTTAATGAATATCATCCAGTAGCACTCATGTTAAAAGGACTAAATTGGGTGGATCTGGAGAGGATGTTCCCTGTGGTGGGGTATCCAGAACAAGAGGGCACAGCCTCAAAATTGAGGGGCAACCCTTCAGAACAGAGGTAAGGAGGAATTTTGTAAGACAGAGATTAGTGAATCTGTGGAATACTCTGCCACAGACTGCGGTGGAGGCCAAGTCCGTGCGTATATTTAAAGTGGAAGTTGATCATTTTCTGATTGGTCAGGGCATCAAAGGATGTGGCGAGAAGGCAGATGTATGGGGTTGAGTGGGATCCGGGATCAGCTATGATTGAAAGGCAGATCAGAGTCAATGGGATGAATGGCCTAATTATGTTCCTATGTCTTATGGTCTTATGTCTACGGTGATGAAATGCTTTGAGAGTTTTGCATGGCAAGAATGAACTCCTGCCTCAGCAAGGATCTGGACTGACTGTAATTTGCCTATCGCCACAATAGGTCAACGGCAGACACGATCTCAATGGCTCTTCACGTGGCCTTAGATCACCTGGACAATACAAACACCTATGTCAGGGTGCTGTTCATTGACACCATCATTCCTACAGTCCTAATCAATAAGCTATAGAGCCTGGGCCTCTGTACCTCCCTCTGCCATTGGATCCTCAACCTCCTAACCGGAAGACCACAATCTGTGCAGATCGGTGATAATATCTCCTCAGTGTTGACAATCAGCACCGGCGCAGCTAGGGTGTGTGCTCTGCTCCTGACTGTCTGGTTAGCTAAAGCTCAAATACCATCCACAAATTTGCTAATGATACAACCAGTGAGTCTCAGACATAGATGAAAGCACATACAGGAGTGAGATATACCAGCTGGTTGAGTGGTGTCACAGCAACAACCTTGCACTCAATATCAGTAAGACAAAAGAGCTGATTGTGGGCTTCAGGAAGAGTAAGACGAGGGGACACGAACCAATCCTCATGGAAGGATGAGAAGTGAAGAGAGTGAGCAATTTCAAGCTCCTGGGTGTCAGTATCTCTGAGAATCTAACCTAGTCCCAACATATCCACGCAGCAATGAAGAAGGCAAGACAGCAGCTATACTTTTTTTTAGGAGTTTGAAGACAATTGGTTTGTTACTTAAAACACTCGAAAACCTCTATAGATGTACCATGGAGAGCATTCTGACAGGCTGCATCACTGTCTGGAATGGTGTGGGTGTGGGGGAGGGGCGCTACTGCACAGGGCTGAAAGAAGCTATCGAAAGTTGTAAAATTAGTCAGTTCCATCTTGGGTACTAGCCTCCATAGTGCCCAAGGCATCTTCAAGGAACGGTGCCTCAGAAAGGTGACATCCATTATTAAGGATCCCCATCACCCAGGACATGCCCTCTTCTCTTTGTTACTGTCACGAAGGAGGTAAGAAACCTGAAGGCGCACACTCAGCGATTCAGGATCAGCTTCTTCCCCTCTGCCATCCAATTCCTAAATGGACATTGAACCCATGAACACAACCTCACTTTTACATATTATTTCTGTTTTTGCATTATTTTTAATGTACTTAATATACATAAATATACTTACAGTAATTAATTGATTCATTTTTTCTATATTATCATGTATTGCATTGTACTGCTGCTGCTAAGTTAACAAATTTCAGGAAATATGCCAATGATAATAAACCTGATTTTGAATTCTGAATGTAGCTGCAGTAAATTCAAATTTACTAATAGTTTACAAATTTAATAATCTCAGGATGAGGCTTTTCATTCCAGAATGAAGGAGATGGCCTCCTTTTTCAAAGAAAGAGGCTTTCCTTCCTCCACCATCAATGCTGCCCTCAACCTCTTCCATTTCATGCACGTCTGCTCTCACCCCATCCTCCTGCCACTCTAACAGGGATAGGGTTCTTCTTGTCCTCACCTACCATCCCACCAACCTCCACATCCAGCACATAATTCTCCAGAACATCCGCCATCTCTAATGGGATCCCACCACCAACCACATCTTTCCCTCACCACCCTCCCATGTTCTGCTTTCCACAGGGATCCCTCCCTATGCGACTCCCTTGTCCATTTGTGCCCCCTGGCACTAATACTTGCAAGTGGAACAAGTGCTACACCTCACTTACCATTCATGGCCCCAAAGAGTCCTTCCAGGTGAGGCGACACTTTAGTCTTTTGGGATCATCTTCTGTATTCGGTGTAACCTGAGTGGCCTCCTGTGTATCGGTGAGACCCGACGTAGATTGGGAGACCACTTCGAGCATCTATGCTCCATCCGCCAGAACAAGTGCGATCTCCCAGCAGCCACCCATTTTAATTCCACTTCCCATTCCCATCCCAGTCTGTCAATCCATGGCCTCCTCTACTGTCACGTTAAGGCCACAGTCAGGTTGGAGGAACAATACCTTATATTCTGTCTGGGTAGCCTCCAACCTGATGGCGTGAACATCGATTTCTCCAACTTCCGATAATATCCTCCCCCCAACCATTCCCCATCCCCTTTTCCCTCTCTCGCCTTATCTCCTTGCCAGCCCATCACCTCCCTCTGGTGCTCCTCCCCCTTTTCTTTCTTCTATGGCCTTCTGTCCTCTCCTGTTGGATTCCTCCTTCTCCACATCTCCCTGTTTCACCAATCAACTTCCTAGGTCTTTACTTCTCCCCTCGCCCTCCCTCTTTCACCTTCACCTTGTGTTTCTCCCTCCCTTCCCCCCACCTTTTGAATCTATTCCTCATCTTTTTTTCTCCAGTCCTGAAGAAGGGTCTTGGCCCAGAATGTTGACTGTTTACTTACTCTTTTCCATAGATGCTGCCTGGCCTGCTGAGTTCCTCCAGCATTTTGTGTGTGTTGCTTGGATTTCCAACAACTCTAGATTTTCTCTTGATTGTTACTAATAATTTGATTTTTTTTTGCAGTTAAGATTCAGTACAGTAGGTTTTAAAAAGATCCCAATTGAAATGTTTCTTAAAATCTGCTTCTAAATTCAGTATTTTCATTATCCTTATTTTCTAATAGCTTTTCTTCATCAAGATTTTATTTTTGCTACAGTTTGGTTCCATTTGCAGTAGATGACTTATCTTGTGTTTATTCAAGTGTGAGCCATGATGGTGAGCTATTTGTCTGGTAGGAGTGGTGGAGGAAGTATAATATGACCAAATCTAGTAGTGCTTTTCTTCTGTTGCTCCTATAGTTTCTGAGTACTTCAGTCAAAATCCCTTAAATGTGTTTTACCCAGCTGCTTTAAGTTTTCAAGCCGAACAAAAGAACACAAATTTGATCCCAATCTAATTGCAGCTTTCTTAGTCATAGTCATAGTCATACTTTATTGATCCCCGGGGAAATTGGTTTTCGTTACAGTTGCACCATAAATAATAAATAGTAATAAAACCATAAATAGTTAAATAGTAATATGTAAATTATGCCAGGAAATAAGTCCAGGACCTGCCTATTGGCTCAGGGTGTCTGACCCTCCAAGGGAGGAGTTGTAAAATTTGATGGCCACAGGCAGGAATTACTTCCTATGATGCTCTGTGTTGCATCTCGGTGGAATGAGTCTCTGGCTGAATGTACTGCTTTGCCCACCCAGTACATTATGTAGTGGATGGGAGACATTGTCAAAGATGGCATGCAACTTGGACAGCATCCTCTTTTCAGACGCCACTGTCAGAGAGTCCATTTCCATCCCCACAACATCACTGGCGTTACGAATGAGTTTGTTGATTCTGTTGGTGCCTGCTACCCTCAGCCTGCTGCCCCAGCACACAACAGCAAACATGATAGCACTGGCCACCACAGACTCGTAGAACATCCTCAGCATCGTCTGGCAGATGTTAAAGGACCTCAGTCTCCTCAGGAAATAGAGACGGCTCTGACCCTTCTTGTAGACAGCCTCAGTGTTCTTTGACCAGTCCAGTTTATTGTCAATTCATATCCCCAGATATTTGTAATCCTCCACCATGTCCACACTGACCCCCTGGATGGAAACAGGGGTCACTGGTACCTTGGCTCTCCTCAGGTCTACCACCAGCTCCTTAGTCTTTTTCACATTAAGCTGCAGATAATTCTGCTCACACCATGTGACAAAGTTTCCTACCGTAGCCCTGTACTCAGCCTCATCTCCCTTGCTGATGCATCCAGCTATGACTGAGTCATCCGAAAACTTCTGAAGATGACAAGACTCTGTGCAGTAGTTGAAGTCCGAGGTGTAAATGGTGAAGAGAAAGGGAGACAAGACAGTCCCCTGTGGAGCCCCAGTGCTGCTGATTACTCTGTCGGACACGCAGTGTTTGCAAGCACACATACTGTGGTCTTCTTGATATGTGTATTTAATCATGCAGTACTTAAGTTAGGCTGTCATTATCTGTCCACGTCCCAAATACTATATGTTGTGCTTGGGGCTGGTCAAAGGCATCTTCACTGAACTCTGAGTCCAAGGATCTCTGCTCTTCATGGAGTTTGGTCTCCTGCCTCAGACGGTCTCCCTTGGTTGGAACTGTCAGAGCAGCCTGGTTGTAGTTCTTGTTGACTGCTGTCAAGGTTCTTCACTGCTAACCACCAGGGTGGAATCATTGCTGCTCTGACTTGCAAGTGGGATTTCTTTTTACCTGCATTTGTTATAGCCTTCCAGAAACTTTGGATTAGGGTCAAAATTGCTATTTAAATTCTTATTTTTCTTGTAGTTTAACTTTAGTTTTGCTTGCTTATATGTTTGTATAATCACCCTTTGTAAAATTTTAATAAATTTTCAGTAATTATAGTATAGCTGTTTCTATTTTTCCATAGTTTTTTTCTTGTCTATAAGCCTGGGATGCCATGGCAGCATAAAATTGAACTGTGCTTTTTGCTTCATAGATAGTTCTTATAAGAAAAAAAACTCCCTATCTTTTCAGCTTGAACAAGGTTGCAGTTTAGAGGGAATGCCAGTTTTATCTGTCTTTCTTGTTAATTGCCTTTTCTTTTTACTTCTTGCTGTTGTGTTACTTGCCTGGCTGGAATAGGCTGACTTTATCTGACCTGTACAATAATGAACATCTAATAAAATTGTTGTAACTTAAGATTTGTGCCTCATTCTAGTTGAAAGTTCAAAGTAAAATGTGTTATCAAAATTAGATTAGATTCAACTTTATTGTCATTGTGCCGAGTACAGATACAAAGCGAATGAAATGCAGTTAGCATCTAACCAGAAATGCAAAAGAGTGTTATTTACAAAATAACTGCAAATAAAAAATGTGCTACAGCATACATGTCACCACATACAACCCTGAGATTTTTTTTCCCTGTGGGCATACTTAGCAAATCTATAGAAAAGTAACTGTAAACAGGATCAATGAACAACAAACTGTGAAAATGCAAATATAAATAAATAGTAATAATAATGAGTACGAAATAACATGAAATGAAAAAGCATAAAACAGCAACAGAAAGAATCCATAACGTGTGACCATTAGTTGTGGGAACACCAGAAATAGGATGAGTGTAGTTATCTCTTTTGTTCAAGAACCTGATGGTTGAGGGGTAGTAGCTGTTCTAGAACCTGCTGCTGTGAGTCCTGAGGCACTTGTACCTTCTACCTGATGGCAGCAGCGAGAAAAGAGCATGCCCTGGATGGTGAGGATCTTTGAAGATGGATGCTGCTTTTCTGCGGCAATGTTTCATGTAGATGTGCTCAGTGGTTGGGAGGGCTTTACCTGTGATGTACTGGGCCAAATCTGCTCTTTTGCCGTATTTTCCGCTCAAAGGCATTGGTGTTCCCATACCAGACAGTAATGTAGCCCTTCAGCACATCTGTAGAAGTTTGCCAAGGTTTTTGATAACATGCCAAATGTCCATAGACTGCTGAGAAAGTAGAGGCACTGTCAAGCTTTCTTTTCAATTACAGTGCCTATAAAATGTATTCTGGCCCCCCTCCCCCCGGAAGTTTTCATGTTTTACCACATTGAACCACAGTGGATTTAATTTGACTTTTTTGATGCTGATCAACATAAAAGACATTTATGTGTCAAAGTGAAAAAATATTTCTACAAACTGGTCTAAATTTATTAAGCACAAAATAATTGCATAATTACTCACCCCCTTCAAGTCGGTATTTAGTAGATGCACCTTTGGCAGCAATTACAGCCTTGAGTCTGTGTGGATAGGTCTCTATCAGCTTTACACATCTGGACACTGCAATTTTGCCCCATCCTTTTTTACAAAACTGCTCAAGCTCTGTCAGATTGCATGGGGATCGTGAGTGAACAGCCCTTCAAGTCCTGCCACAAATCCTCAGTTGAATTGAGGACAGACTGTGACTTGTGAACTCCAGGACATTAACTTTGTTGTTTTTAAGCCATTCCTGTGTAGGTTTGGCTTTATGCTTGGAGTCAGTCTTGCTGGAAAACAAATCTTCTCCCAAGTCGCATTTCTCTTGCAGACTGCATCAGGATTTCCCTGTATTTTGTTGCAATCATTTTACCATCTACCTTCACAAGCCTTCCAGGGTCTGTTGCAGTGAAGCATCCCCACAGCCTGATGCAGACACCACCATGCTTCATGGTAGGGATGCTGTGTTTTTGAATGATGTGCGGTGTTTTGCTTACACCCTTGGCTATCAGACATAGTGTTTAGTCTGATGGCCAAAAAGCTCAATTTTGGTTTCATCAGACCTTAGAACCTTCTTCCAGCTGACTCCAGAGTCTCGCATGGCTTTCTCGTTGCTACTCTCCCATAAAGCTGTGACTGGTGAAGCACCCTGGCAACAGTTGTTGTCTGCACAGTCTCTCCCATCTCAGCCAAAGAAGTTTGTAACTTCTCTGTAGTTGGCATTGGCCTCTTGGTAGCCTCCCTCACTAGTCCCCTTCTTGCACAGTCACACAGTTTTCGAGGACGGCCTGCTCTAGGCAGATTTACAGCTGTGCCAAATTCTTTCCATTTCTTGATGATTGACTCAACTGTACTCCAAGGAATATTCAGTGACTTGGAAATTTTCTTGTATGCATCTCCTGACTTGTGCTTTTCAATAACCTTTTCACGGAGTTGCTTGGAGTGTTCTTTTGTCTTCATGATGTAGTTTTTGCCAGGATACTGACTACCAGCAGTTGGACCTTCCAGATACTGGTGTATTTTTACTAGAATCAATTGAAACACCTTGACTGTACACAGCGATCTCCATTTAACTAGTTATGTGACTTCTAAAACCAATTTGCTGCACCAGTGATGATTTGGTGTGTCATATTAAAGGGGTTGAATACTTATGCAGTCAATTATTTTGTGTTTTATATTTGTAATTACAAACGTAATTTAGATCACTTTTTAGAGGTCTGTTTTCACTTTGACACGGAGTTTTTTTCTGTTGATCAATGTCAAAAAAGCCAAATTAAATCCACAGTGATTCAGTATTGTAAAACAATAAAATATGAAAACTTCCAGTGGGAGGGGGAATACTTTTTATAGGCACTGTATATGATGGGTCCAGGACAGGTCCTCTGAGAGAGTGTCACCCAGGAATCTGAAGTTATTGATCGTCTCCACCCTGATCCTCTGATGAGTACTGGCTCATTAACCACTGGTTTCCCTCTCCTGAAGTCTACAATCAGTTCCTTGGTCTTATTGACATTGAATGAGGGGTTGTTTTATTACACCACTGAGCTGAATTCTCAATCTCTCCCCAGTATGCTAAATCATCACCACTTTTGATACAGCCCACAACAGTGGTGTCATCAGCAAACTTGTACATGGTGTTTGAGCTGTTCTTAGTCACACAGTCATGGGTGTAAAGTGAGTAGAGCAGGGGGCTAAACACACATCCCTGTGGTGCTTCTGTGCTGATGGAGATTGTGGAGGAGATATTTTTGCCAATCCAAATTGACTGGGGTCTGCAAGTGAGGAAATCCAGGATCCAATTGCACAAAGGGTTATTGAGGCCCAGGTGTTGGGGGTTTACTGATTAGTTTTGAGGGGATGATGGTATTAAATGCTGAGCTATAATCAATAAAGAGCATCCTGATGTATGCATCTTTGCTATCTAGATGTACCAGGGTTGTGTGAAGAACTAATGAGATGGCATCTGCTGTAGACCTGTTGCTTCGTTAGGCAAATTGGAGTAGATCCAAGATGCCACTCAGATAAGAGCTGATATGCTTCAACACTGCCTGTCAAAGCACTTCATCACAGTGGATATAAGTGCCACTGAGCAATATTCATTGATGCAGGTTGGGCACCAGTATGACTGAAGCCTGCTTGAAGCATGTGGGTACCACACACTGCCAGAGCAAGATGTTGAAGATATCTGTGAACACACCAGCCAAATGATCAGCACAGGTCTTCAGTACTCAGCCAGGTACTCCATCCGAACCGGATTCTTTCCTTGGATTCACTGTTTTGAAGGCAGCCTGCATGTTGTCTTCAGATACTGAGACCAAAGGATCATTGGGAAACATGGGGGTATACAATGGTTCCTCGCTGTTCTGGTGATCAAAGCGAGCATAGAAGGCATTGAGCTCCTCTGAAAGTGAAGCTGTGCTGTCCCCTATGTTGCAAGATTTAACTTTGTAGGAGGTTATAGCATTCAAACCCTGCCACAGCTGTCGAGCATCCCTTCTTCACTTCCATAGAAACCATAGAAACTACAGCACAGAAACAGGCCTTTTGGCCCTTCTTGGCTGTGCCGAACCATTTTCTGCCTAGTCCCACTGACCTGCACACGGACCATATCCCTCCATTCACCTCCCATCCAGGTATCTGTCCAATTTATTCTTAAATGTTAAAAAAGAACCCACATTTACCACCTCGTCTGGTAGCTCATTCCATACTCCCACCACTCTCTGTGTGAAGAAGCCCCCCCCTAATGTTCCCTTTAAACTTTTCCCCCCTCACCCTAAACCCATGTCCTCTGGTTTTTTTTCTCCCCTTGCCTCAGTGGAAAAAGCCTGCTTGCATTCATTCCATCTATACCCATCATAATTTTATATACCTCTATCAAATCTCCCCTCATTCTTCTACGCTCCACGGAATAAAGTCCCAATCAATTCAACCTTTCTCTGTAACTGAGTTTCTCAAGTCCCGGCAACATCCTTGTAAACCTTCTCTGCACTCTTTCAACCTTATTTATATCCTTCCTGTAATTTGGTGACCAAAACTGAACACAATACTCCAGATTCGGCCTCACCAATGCCTTATACAACCTCATCATAACATTCCAGCTCTTATACTCAATACTTTGATTAATAAAGGCCAATGTACCAAAAGCTCTCTTTACGACCCTATCTACCTGTGACGCCACTATTAGGGAATTTTGTATCTGTATTCCCAGATCCCTCTGTTCCACTGCACTCCTCAGTGCCTTACCATTAACCCTGTATGTTCTACGTTGGTTTGTCCTTCCAACGTGCAATACCTCACACTTGTCAGTATTAAATTGTCCATCTGCCATTTTTTAGCCCGTCCAATACCTCACACTTGTCAGTATTAAATTGTCCATCTGCCATTTTTTAGCCCGTCCAAGTCCCCCTGCAGGCTCTGAAAACCTTCCTCACTGTCTACTACACCTCCAATCTTTGTATCATCAGCAAACTTGCTGATCCAATTTACCACATTATCATCCAGATCATTAATATAGATGACAAATAACGATGGACCCAGCACTGATCCCTGTGGCACACCACTAGTCACAGGCCTCCACTCAGAGAAGCAATTCTCTACCACCACTCTCTGGCTTCTTCCATCGAGCCAATGTCTAATCCAATTTACCACCTCTCCATGTATACCTAGCGACTGAATTTTCCTAACTAATCTCCCATGCGGGACCTTGTCAAAGGCCTTACTGAAGTCCATGTAGACAATATCCACTGCCTTCCTTTCATCCACTTTCCTGGTAACCTCCTCGAAAAACTCCAATAGATTGGTCAAACATGACCTACCACGCACAAAGCCATGTTGACTCTCCCTAATAAGTCCCAGTCTATCCAAATGCTTGTAGATTCTGTATCTTAGTACTCCCTCCAATAACTTACCTACTACCGACGTTAAACTTACTGGCCAAATAATTTTATCGACAATATCATCTCCAGGTCCAGTATTCTCTTGGTTTGACCAATTGAATGGCAAGGCGGGAGGGGTACTGTTAGTCATTGCAAAGTATGAGTTTAGGGAAAACTTTTGAGTGCAGTGAGAAAGAGGCAGGAATCCTAGTCTCCACTTATCCTACCTCACTACACTTCTATTAAATATTCAATTCCTAACCAGTGGATCTGCAAGTGGTCAACAGCAAGTATTTGTGCTGTGGTATCACTGACCTGTGAGCTTGGACTAAATGTGCCCCAGCTAGTTTTGTGGATTTGGATCCTCTGCTAGTCTAAAGCCAAAATTTGTGTGATTCCCAATTCTTTAATCCTAGGGGCTATTTGGCCTCATCTCTGTATGCACACATTTGCTTTCCATCAAGCTTGCTTTATTTTTTTTTCGAGCACAGGCACCGTGAGACTTTTGCTCAGAATATGATGAAATCAATGTGGCTTGTTAAATCATTTTCTTTTCTGGATTTATAGAAAAATTCAGGTTCCTTGTTCTAGTTTAATAATAGTGACACATTGACTTGGCAGCATGCCTGATGACACATGAGTTCAAAGGTGGGCATTCACCACTTATCTCCTTCAGCTGATTAACTATTTTGGAGGGCCTTGTAACGGAAATCAAAATGTATGCTTCCTGATAGTTCCTCCTGCTTGTCTTATTTTCAAATTCTTGTCATCACATTCAAATATCTGCATGGCATCATCCTCTTTCTAGCCAAACAACGAAGGAAGGCGGAGGTTCTTGGCAAGTTTGGGGCTGCACTTCTGAACATGAAATTGGTGATCTGGTTAGAAATAATGGAATCCTCAATACAGACAAGTACTGTACCAGCAGATTCTCATCCATCACGCAAGTACCATTAGGGAGCCGTCTGATCGGTTCCAACTTCATTCTGCACTGGGACAATGACTCCAAACACGTGGCTAAGGTCATAACTCTTCTCAGTGAAAAGAAGAACAAGGAGTTCTGCAACAGATGGAATGGCCTCTGCAGAGCCCTGATCTCAACATCAACAAGGCTGTCTGGGATTATCTGGAGAGACAGAAACAAGAGAGACAGCAAAAGTCTGCTGAAGAACTCCGGCAAGTTCTCCAAGATTCTTGGAACAACCTACCAGCCAATTTTCTTATAAAACTGCATGACAGTGTACCAAAGAGAATTGACATAGTTTTAAAGGCAAAACTGGTCACACCAAATACTGATTTGATTTAGATTTGTTTTACTGTTTACTACTCTTTATAGTCAATTTTTTGATGTTTACAAAATTTTCATTTCATTTTTGAAAACTTCGCTTTACTGAATGTTTTTAACATATGCTGAAGACTTTTGCACAGTACTGTTGACAAGGATCAAATGTGGCCTGATAAGCAGCAAGTAACAAATAAGATTCAGAGATTCAAAGTGCATTTATTATCAACAAATATATCAATTATACAATTTGAGATTTGTTTGCTTAATAGGCAGTCACAAAACAAGGAATCCGAAAGAATCGAATTTTAAAAAATAAGACTAATCCCCAGTACCCACAGTGAAAGAGGGGGGAAAAAACAAAACAAATCATGCAAACAGTAGAAATGAGCAGCAACAACAGCACTCCAACTCAAATTGAGCCCTTAGATCCAAATCTTCGGAGCAGCTCGGAGTAGGCCCAAAGCCTCAGTACTCAGTTCATCATATTAGCAGGGAAAATCGCTGCACGGTTCGCAGATATGAAGCAGAATCACCAGGGGCCTTGCGGAGAGAGGAGTCCTGAGACTATCTGGGCTGGCATTTCAATTGCCCGAACCTTGCAGTAGGAAGTAGGCCCTGCCACGGTGAATCGTTCCAGGTCTAGATTTCGCTGCTGGAGAAGCTGTTCTCAACCTCTCCAAATTGGCTCAGCACTTACAGTGATCCAGCCTCTCCCAACTCTCCGCACCCTGCCTTTCCAGTCTATTTCGGAAGGCGTTTAGATTGTCCAAACGGCGGGTTGTATCTCACATTAGGACCCGGACCTCACCGTGGTGAATCGCTCCAGGGCTAGAATATACTGCCCAGCGATTCGTTTCAGACTGGATTTCGCTGCCGAAGAAGCTATTCTCAACCTCACCAAATCAGCTCAATGCTTAGCGTGGAGCTCCCTCACACCCCGGTAAATTGGATAGGCATTAGAACTCCTCAGTCTCTGAGTTATCCACTGCAACCAGCACGGCTCCAACTCCGAGTGCGTTGATTTTGCAGTGTACCAGCAGGGCACATCTCTCGAGTTCACTTTGCCCTCACTTGCCTCTTCATTGTTTGTGGTGAAAGTTTACTACAAGTTACTTCAAAAAAAGTTTCCTTCAAAATAAGCCACAAAATTGTTAGATAATGACCATCTCCAAAAAGAGAGTGTCTAGTCAGCTATCCATGACATGCTCTACCATAACTGTGTTTGGTAAATGACACCTCTTCTGACACCTACTGATGAGCAATAAATCCACCTACTGAGAAATGAATAAATAATGAGAGACTTACAGTATTTTATTATATTAATTACATCATATAAAGGCAAGTGTTATTGTTTCCCTCACTGGGGATATGTCTCCTTAATTTGTAAAATTTTTCAATATTGAAGCTGCTGGCTATATGGATGCATTTGATGGCTGTGATTTGGAGCTGTTAAGTCCTGTGGCTCCTTCCCATGTTAGACCATACGACATAGGAGCACAATTAGGCCATCTGGCCCATCGAGTATTCTCCACTATACCTTTCCTCTATTCAGGACATTTACAGCAAGAGGTGTGTAAAAAGGGCTCGGAGGATCATCGGGGACTCCAGCCACCCCAACCACAAAGTGTTCCAGCTGCTTCCATCTGGCATACAGTACTGCAACATTAAAGCCAGGACCAACAGGCTACGGGACAGCTTCTTTCACCAGGCCATCAGATTGATCAATACACATTGATCTGATGGCATACTTGACTGTCTATACATGTACACAAAACAATTATGTATACAATCTTAGTGTTTGGGCAATATCCTCCCACGTTTCTCTTACTTACTGTTTGTACATAGTGATGGAGATGCAACATAAAGATTTTTATTCCCTCATGTTGTGAGGTGGATGTGAGAAATAAAATTCATGGCTGAGTTATTATTCCTCTCAACCCCATTCTCCTGCCTTCACCCCGTAACCTTTGATGCCCTTACTAATCAAGAAGCAATCAACTTCTGTTTGAAATATACCCAATGACTTGGCCTCCACAGCTGTCTGTGGCAATGAATTCCACAGATTCACCACCCTCTAGCTAAAGAAATTCCTCCTTATCTCCCTGTTCTAAGTGGACGTACCCCAATTCTGAGGCTATATCTTCTGGTCCTAGACTCCCCCACATTAGGAAACACCCTCTCTACATCCACTCTTTCTAGGCTTTTCAATATTTGATAGGCTTCAGTGAGCTCTCCCCCTGCCCTCCCCATTTCTTCCTGGGATTATTCTCCTGAACCTCCTCTGGACCCTCTCTAATGCCAGTGCATCCTTTCTTGGATAAGGAGCTCAAAACTGCACACGATATTCCAAGTGCAGTCTGACCAGTGTCTTATAAAGCCTCTGCATTATATCCTTTTGTATTCTAGTCCTCTTGAAATGAAATGCTAGCAATTGCATTTGTTTTCCTTGCCACTGACTCGACCTGCGAGTTAACATTGATGGAATCCTGCAGGAAAACTTGCAAGTTCCTTTGCAGCTCTAATTTCTGAATTTGCGCCCCATTTGAGAAAAGAGCGTATGCCTTTATTCTTTCTACTAAAGTGAATGACCATACACTTCTCTACACTGTATTCCAACTGCCACTTCTTTGACTGTTCTCCTAATCTGTTTGTCCTTCTGCAGACTCCCTGCTTCCTCAACACTACCTGCCCCCCACCTATCTTCATGGTGTCTGCAATCTTGCCACAAGGCCATCAATTCCATCCAAATCATTTACATATAACTTGAAAAGAAGTGTTGCCAACATCGACCTCTGCAGAACACCACTTACTAGTCACTAGCAGTCAACCAGAAAAGGCCTCCTTTATTCCCATTCTTTACCTCCTGCAAGTCAGCAATCTTCTATCCTTGCTAGTATTTTTCCTGTAGTAGCATGGGCTGTTATCTTGTCTAGTAGCGTCATGTGTGGCACCTTGTCAAAGGCCTTCTGAAAACCCAAGTAAACATCCTTTGTCTATCCTGCCTGTTATTTCCTCAAAAAATTCCAACAGATTTGTTTCCCTTATGGAAACCACGATGACTTGGTCTTATTTTATCATGTGCCTCCAAGTACTCCGAAACCTCTTCCTTAGTAATGGACTCCAACTTTCCCAACCACTGAACCACTGAATCAGGCTGACATTTGGTCAGGAATGTGGAATTTCAGGTATCGGTTAGAATTGGTATTGTGGTACTTGGAACATGGGCAGCTGAGAGGAGATTTGGGAGAGGTGTTACAAGGTTGTGATGGTATAGATAGGATACATTGAAATGATCTGTTGGTGTTAGTGGATAGTTTGAGAACCAAATAACTGAAACAAAGCATAAAACATAATCATGTTTTTAAAAAGAGACAGAATGGCTGTGATCTTGAATTCACTGACTGTTAAGGTAGGGAAATTGATTACATCAGGCACATCAGGGAAAATAGTTTATCAGGCCACAGGGAAAGTATGGAAATCAGGGATAAATAAATTCACCATCCTCTGACTAAAGAAATTCCTCATCATCTCTGTTCTAAATGGACTTCCTTCTATTTTCAGGCTGTCCTAGACTCCCCCATTATAGGATACATCCTCTCCACTCTATCTAGGCCTTTCAATATTCATTAGGTTTGAATGAGATCTCTCTCTCGTTCTTCTAACTTTGCAGCCTCAGAACCTTCAAACGCTCCTCATATGTGAACCATTTCATTCCTGGGATCATTTTAACATATATAACATTTAAAATAATTTATCAACTTTTAATAAAAAGGGAAAAAACAAACTGATGGAAATGGCATTATTTCACTTTACTAGATCAATTGAAGTCATTAAAACGGGTTACATATAGGCAAGGCTAGGTTGGATCTTTGCATATACTCTTTCCCCAGAGTTTTGTCGGCCTGTAGTAGAAGTCACATGCTTGTGTGGTGACCACTGACTTTCTGTATGTATTGGAGAGTTCGAAGACCTTTCAGCTGGGTCACAACTCACATCATTATCAAGGGTGATTCCTAATACATCTTCCCTTTGATAGATATTGGAAGGATTTCTCTGCTGGTGCTTGTGTTGGGATAAGGGAATCAGTTTGGGTGCATTGTTATTCTGAGGATGAGATTAGACTTTGTTACTGAGAATATTGTCTAATTTTTGGCAACTGGAGAGTGTTAGAGGATCAAGAGCTGCGGTTCCTTAATTTATAGCAATATGGTATAATTCTCTTTGAACAGAGCCTCTTTGTTCCATCTGCAGAGCTTACTTCACACAACTTTCCTATTATTTGAATATCCATCTTGCAGGAGCTAGTCATTTTGCATTGTCCTGATTGAGTACAATGACATTGTTCCGTATTTGACATATTTGCTCCTCTCTTCCTAAGATAGCGCTGGCAATACATGACAACGTTGTTGTGAGCATTTCACAAAACTACTAGATATACTTCTGTACTATGATTGCTGCAATCCACAACCCATAATTCCCTTTAAGAAATGTACTTTTGAACTGTCTAAACAAAGTAGCCATCTTACAGTCTCTTGAAGGATTCGGCAAACTTAGCTCTCAGGAATGAGGGTTCAGCACCTTGAAACAGATGAAACTCGGCCATTGCTGGAAGAAAGAGAGCCAGGGCGGTCTTTAAGCCAGATCAAAGCGTCGAAGTATGAGGTTACTTCTCCCAAGCACTCTTCTGGCCAATGTGTAATCAATGGAGAACAAGATTAAAGACCTAAGCCAACATTGCTGTCATCATCATCAGGTGCTGTGCCCAGTTTGAGCTTTGACTGCCATGGCCCACACACTCCTGTTTCGGGTCAAGTGGATCAATTCATTGGTATTCATTTCCAATTCTCTGGCTGCTGTCTCCATCATCATTTGTCTTTGTCTTCCTCTTGTTTTCTTCCCTTCAATTTTTCCCATAACATCCTCGTTAGATATTTGTTTCATCCATGATATTGGCAGTTCACTGTGCTCATGGATACTGGATTTTCTGAGTAACAGACCACAAAGTGTCAGGATGGGAGAACACACATCATCTATTCTCATCCTGAACACCGGTGCACCACAGGGGTGTGTTCTCAGCCCCATCCTCTATTCTCTTTTCACCCATGACTGCTCTACCATTCACTCCACCAACACCATTGTCAAATTTGCTGACGATACCACCCTGATAGGTATCATATCAGACTGTGATGAGACAGCCTATAGGGAGGAGGTACAGCATTTGACAGAATGGTGTTGTCATAATATCCTGGAGTTGAACATCACAAAAACCAAGGAGCTGATAGTAGACTTCAGGAAATCAAAGCACATCGAGCACTCTGCTCTGCACACATACGGGAAAGAGGTGGAGAGAGTAGAGAGTGTCAAGTTCCATGGCGTCCACATCTCGGCTGACCTCACCTGGACTGCCCATATCTCTTATCAGGTGGGGAAGGCCCAACAGAGGCTCTACTTCCTAAGGAAGCTAAAGCACGCTCTCCTCTCTCATCACCTGCTGATCAACTTCTATCGGACAACTATAGAGAGCCTCCTGACGTATTGCTGTGCAGTGTGGTTTGCCAGCTGCACAGAACAGAACAGGAAGGACTTGCAGCGGGTGGTGAGGGTAGCAGAGCGGGTTATTGGCACAACATTACCCTCCCTCAGAGACATTTATACTGGCAGACTTCAAAAGAAGGCTACTTGTATTTCGAAGGATCCCACTCATCCTAGACATCACCTGTTTCCCCCTCCACCTTCTGGGAAGAGATACAGAGCATTAAGGATGAAAACAAAGAGACTCCTTAACAGCTTCTACCCACAAGCAGTGAAATGTATAACACCCCCTTCCCTTCTCCTGCCCCCCCTCATAAGACAGCGGCAGCTAAATGCATCACACTTCCAGGAATGGCAGATGTGCAATAGTCCTACCCCCCATCCATATATTATTAATTTTGGACTGCACTCCTGAGGTTTTAGAGTTTATTTTATGTATATATTCTTTGTCATGCTGCAAAACGTTGAGCTGCTAAACTGTCTTTCATTGCTCCACAACAATGACAATAAAGATATTCTTCTTCTTCTTCTTTGCATCGTGCTCAAAAACCACATCTCTGCTGCTACAATTCGTATCCTTGTGTTACTAGATATTGTCCAACATTCTGAGTCATATAACATCACTGGATAAACGTAACATTTCAGTACTCTGAGGCGGGTTGTCATGCCTAGTTTAGTATATTGGTCAGTATACTCTTCATTCTCGTAAAGGTGTCTTTTGCCATCCCTATTCTTCTTTTGATGTCCAAGTCGCACCTGCCATCTGATGTCACCAGGCTTCCTAAGTAGCAAAAGTTCTTTACTTGTTTTATGCCTTCCCCATTTATTCTCAGCCTGCAGATGGGAAATGAGGGATTCCTGTATTCTGTTCCACTGGGATGTGGCTCACTCCGGACCCAGCACTGCAGCCCAGGTGTTCTCAATCCACTGGATGGACTGAACTATAGATTCAAAGGCGGCAATAATTGAAGGACTGTATTTTGTGACAAACTCTTCATGGTGCTTGGACTAGCAGTCTTGTCGCAATCTTGTTGCAATCTTGTTCTCTTGACTTAGAACATCTAATGATTTAAGTATCATTCTATTTACCAAGAGAGTTCTGCATCGTGATCCTGACTGCAGTTTACATACAGTTCACAAAGGCAGAGGTTAAGCAAGCTCTTGATATATTGAATGCCATGGTTAGCATACAACCAACAGCCAACGCTGATGCCTTTCCCAGTACTTCAATCAGACTTACTTGAAGAAATCACTGTCCTGTACCATCAGCACATCACTTGCAGAGCCAGGGGTCCCAACACACTCAACCACTCCTACACTACCATGAAGAATGCCTAGCATTCCATCCGTAGGCCGCACTTTGGGAAATCCAATAACCTGGCTGTCCTCCTACCTGTGTAAAGGCAGAAGCTAGAAAGCAAGACACCAGAGGGAAGGACAACAAAGCGGTAGACATGGGAGGCAGAGGAGTGGCTATGGGATTATTTGGAGTCTGTATCTGGCCACATTCAGAGGACTTGAATTAATATGCAATGAATGCTATGGTCTTTATAAAGGCATCCATGGACAGGTGTGTACCCATGAAATCATTCAGTCTTTTCCAACCAGAAACCATGTATGAACCAAGAGATCCACAATCTACTGAGAGCTAGATCAGTAAGGTTCAGGACTGGTGACCTGGTAAAATCCGAGAGGTCCAGGAATGCTCTCCGGAAAGCCATCTCACATGCAAAGTGGCTATTCTGGACTAAATATGAAACACAGATGCCTGATAACTGGCAGGGCTTGAACTCTATCACCTCCTGAAAAAGCAAAGCCATCAAGGTTCGATCCCAGATGAGCTGAATGCCTTTTATGTTCACTTTAACTGACAAAACATCAAGGAACTTTCATGAACTCCCACAGCACTGACGACCCTGTGATTTCAGTCTCTGAGACCTACCTGAAAGCATCCTTCAGGAGGGTGAACCCACGGAAAGTATCTGGCCCAGACGGTGTACCTGGTTGAGTACTTAAGTCCTGTGTAATCAACTAACATCTTTTACCTCTTGCTTTCACAATCTGAGGTCCCCCTGCTTCAAGCAAGCTTCAATCACACCAGTGCCCAAGAAGGAAGTAGTAGCCTTGCCTCAATGACTGTCATCCAGTTGCACTTGCATCCACTGTGACGAAGTGCTTTGAAACATACCAACTCCTGCCCGAGAAGTGACTTGGATCTCCTCCAAATTACCTACCTTCACCACAGGTCAACAGCAGAGGCCATTTCATTGGCTCTCCACTCGACCCTAGAACATCTGGACAGTGAAGATACATACATCAGGATGCTCTTCATTGATTACAGCTCAATATTCAACACCATCATCCTCTAAGACCTAGGCCCTGATACTTCCTTATACAACAGGATCCTCAATTTCCTCACTTACAGACCCCAGTCAGTTTGGATTGGCAACAACATCTCTTCCACAGTCACCTTCATCACAGATGCACCACAAAGCTGTGTGCTTAGCCCCCTGCTCTTCTCACTTTACACTTATGACTGTGAAGCTAAGAATAGATCTAACACTATATTTAAGCTTGCTGCTGACGCCGCCACAGTTGTTGTCCAAATCAAAGCTGGTGACAATTTGGTACATTGGAGGGAGATTGAAAATCTTGTTGAGTGCCACAACAACAACCTCACACTCAATATCAGCAAATCCAAAGAACTGATTATTGACTCAACGTATAAAAAATGCTGGAGGAACTCAGCAGAACAGCTGGCTGGTGTGTTTATGGACATTTCTAATCTCTCCCTCCCCCAGTGTGTAGTGTCCTCCTGTTTCAAATTGTCCATTATTGTCCCTGTACCTAAGAAAACCAAGGTAGCATGCCTGAACGATTGGCGTCCTGTCGCACTCACCTCAATTATAAGCAAGTGCTTTGAGAGGCTGGTTATAAACTTCATTTGCAGCTTGCTACCACCCACACTTGACCCCCTACCGATGGAACCAGTCTACTGATGATGCCATAGCCACAGCACTACACACCGTCCTCACTCACCTGGAGAAGGGGGATGCATTCGTTAGAATGCTGTTCCTGGACTGCAGCTCAGCATTCAACACTATAATTCCCTCTAGACTCGACAGGAAGCTCAGAGACCTCAGACTGCACCCCGCCTTGTGCAGCTGGATCCTAGACTTCCTGTTGGATTTCCAACAGGTGATAAGGATGGGCTCCCTCACCTCTGCCCGTCTGACCCTCAACACAGTTGCCCCCCAGGGTTGTGTCCTGAGTCCCCTTCTCTACTCCCTTTACACCCACTGCCACACACAGCTCCAATCTGCTGATCAAGTTCACAGATGACATGACTTTGATTGGGCTTATTTCTAGTGGTGATGAGACAGCCTACAGAGGAAAGTTTGACACCCTGACACAGTGGTGCCAGGATAACAACCTCTCCCTCAATGTCCAAAAAACAAAAGAGCTGATTGTGGATTATGGGAGGAGCAGAGACAGGCTCGGCCTGATCAATATCAATGGGTCTGCAGTTGAGAGAGTGAGTAGTTTCAAGTTCCTCGGTGTACACATCACCAGTGATCTCACCTGGACTATACACACCGGCTTTGTGGCAAAAAAATTGTCTCTTCCACCTCAAACGACTGAAGAAGTTTGGCATGGGCCCCCAAATCCTCAAGACATTCTACAGAGGCACCACTGAGAGCATATTGACTGGCTGTATCACCGCCTGGTATGGGAACTGCACCAACCTTGATCGCTGAGCACTGCAGAGAGTGGTATGGACAGCCCAGTGCATCTGTGGATGTGAACTTCCCTCCACTGAGAACATTTATAACAGCAGGTGCAGGAAGAGGGCCTGGAAGATCATCGGGGACACCAGTCACCCCATAATAAACTGTTTCAGCTGCTTCCTTCTGACAAACACTACCGCAGCATTAAAGCCAGAACCGACAGGCTAGGGGACAGCTTCTTTCTACAAGCTATTAGACTTTTAAATTCACTTGTCTGTACATTGCAACAGAATCATAACATGAAGAGTTTTACTCCCTCACGTTGTGGGATGTAAGATTTAAATAAATTCTAAATTCATCTATGAAAAAGAGTACAGTCGACCTTTCGAGCCGAACCCCTTCGGCAGGATTTCCAGCACCTGCAGATTTTCTCTTGTTTGTGAACTGATTATTGACAACAGGAGGAAGAAGTCAGAGGTCCATGAGCCAGTGCTCATTCGGGGATCAGAGGTGGAGAGGGTCAGTAACTTTAAATTCCTGGGTGTTATCGGAGGATCTGTCCTAGAATGAGCTTGTAAGTGCCAATTCAAAGAAGACTCGGCACTGCCTCGTCTTTCATAAAGGTTTGCAAAGATTCAGCATGTCATTTGAAACTGACAATTTTTTATACAGTGGAGTGTATCCTGACTGTTACATAATGGTCAGGTATGGAAACACCAATGCCCGAGAACAGAAAGCCTACAGAAAGTGTTGGACACAGCTCAGTTCATCACAGGAAAAGCCTTCCCCACATTTGAGCACACTTACAAAGAGCATTGCCACAAGAGAGCAGCGTCTGTCATCAAGGACCTCCACCATCCAGGCCATGCTCTCTTCTTGCTACTGCCATAGGGAAAAAGGCACAGGAGCCTGAGGTCGCACACCACCAGGTTCAGGAACAGTTATTACCCTTCAACCTTAGGTTCCTGAACCAGCATGGAGAACTTCACTCACCACAACACTGAACACAATCTCTGGATTCACTTTCAAGGACTCCACAGATCATGTTCTCATTTATTATTGTTTGCTTTTGTTTTCCCTCATTGTTTCCTTGTCAGTCTTTGTGTGCAGGTTTTATTGATTTTGTTGTTTTTTTTGTTCTGATGTGAATGCCTGCAAGAAAATCAATTTCAGGGTGATATCTGGTGATGTATCATATATGTACTTTGGTAGTACGTTTACTATCGAACTTTGCCTCAGTAATAATGTCGTGAAATCCTCAGTATAATAATGTGCCCAGACTGATTCCCTGTTTATTTACATATAAGTGCAGTTGTTAATATATTATTTATATCAAGACATGGCCATCTGAATGAATAATTTGATTAGTTGTCATGTTACAAGCAGTTTTGCTCCTTCTTGCTTATTTACCATTCTGGTGCATCATGTGTCAATCCCTTCTATCCCTTCGCTTGGCATACTACCTCATTTTTTTTCATTCAACAATATGTGTTTCCTGTTTGCTCTGTTTAAA
This sequence comes from Mobula hypostoma, assembly GCF_963921235.1. Taxonomy (NCBI): domain Eukaryota; kingdom Metazoa; phylum Chordata; class Chondrichthyes; order Myliobatiformes; family Myliobatidae; genus Mobula; species Mobula hypostoma. Next base: position 97,673,315 of record NC_086097.1, read on the forward strand.
TGGAATCTTAAATATGAGTAGCAGGTGTCCTGTGGTTTTTCATGATGGTGATTTAACTGAATTAATGCCTTTTTGTTTTGGTCTTCTAGCTTTATGTGGTATCGCAATTTAAGATACTGATTTCACTCTTGGGTAAGTAAAAAAATTAAAAGCTTATGTTTTACCTTTGAATCAAAGTCTGATTTTAAGAGAATTAAGCTGTTTGTAGGTTAACTGTTGTACATGAAATAAAATGGATGGGTGATTAAATTTATAAAAGAAAATTAATCATGTACATAACAATTCATTTGCTTCATTATCTTGATTGGTGTTACCTGTAGATTTTATTCTGTTGTCATAATCATCGTCACAAAATTTGCACCAAAATGTCTCTGGATGATTGCTTACAGTATCTCAAGCTGTCAGTGAGTTATCCCCATACAAATTACTTTCCACAGAAGATCATGTCTTTTGCTAAGTAGATGTTAAGGAATAAATAAAGCAAACTGAGAAATCAGAACACTAAAAAAATAGCCCCGTGTCCATTAAGGGAATAGGTATTTTAGCTTTCATTCAGGTGACAAGGTTAAACCGGGTAGACTATAATTTCAGCTTGCACTCAAATCTGAAGCAAAATACGAGAAGATACTGAGATGCAGAAAATGTGATGTTTACCTTACTCAGGTTCATCACCAAAGACAGGAGGAGGCCCATCGTGTCTGAACAATCCTGTGTTGAGTGCTCAGCTGCATCTCATTTCCACATTTCTTTCTCGGAGGCTGGGTTCCCTAGTCCTTGAACCATCTGCTACATTTATCCATTGTGAATTTGTATACCCCTATCAAATGTCTGCTTAACCTCCATTTTTGCTAGGAGAGCAGTCTGACCTTGTATCTGAAAACCTTCATCATGCCCAGATCTTTCCAAGAACTAGCCTTTGCCCCACTCTCTAAGACCTTGCATTTTCTTTCCTTACAAGTTCTCTATGAACCCCAGAACAGAATAGCTACAAATAACATTATTTCTTTATTTAATTACAGTAAAAACAATTCTCATCAATAATTTTAGAATGTACATTAGTAGTCCATCTATTCACTATTTTATTGCTTTTTGAGCTTCCAGAGAGACAGCTGGGCTTGGTGCAGTGATACCAGCTTCTCGATATCATCATGAATGTCACTCAGATCCCCACATTCAGTAATTTGCAGTCTGTTCTGTTGCTTTGAAAGAAGTTAGGCAACTGCACTGAAACTGCTATCCTAAATATAATGTTAGAAAGGCAATAAAGAACATCTTGTATTTTTCCACAGTACAGGATAGATTACGGAGATTTATTTCTGCAATCAAACGTCTTGATATGATTTTTTTGAATCTCGCCTTCAGCTCAAATTCATTTTTAGTGAGATCAGTTCTTCTTCCATCCTTTGTGTTAATTCCTCATAAGTATGTAGGAATGGATTTATTACCCAATCTGGAATTTCGATCAAGAGAAAATCCTAAAATCTCTCTGACATTTCTTTAGGCATCTTCCCACATGGTCACAGTGTACTTCAAGATCATCTTCTGACATTCTTTCTTTCTCTTTCAACTCAGAGAGGCTCAGAAATTGGAAAAGGACGAAATGGCCAGTGTTGTATTTAAATAGGGTTAACTTGGACAGAAACGTGGAGACGACTGATTTGACTTTGATAAAATTCACATCATTTCCTTGCAGAAGATTAAACTTTGCAAATAATTCTGACAAATAAGCAATGTTATGCCTAATATCCTTGTTGATTACTGAATGAAGCATTTGAGTCTTCAAGGAATTTTATCACAGTTTCCAAAAGCACATAAAAGTGTCCCAGGCGGTTTCCTTTTGAGTGCCACCTGACATCTGTGTGCAACAGCAAGCATTCAAACTGTTCATCATTCTCAATACAAAGCTCTTGAAATAGTCGAAAATTGAGAGCATGGGGCTTGATTTTATTTACTGCTGTGATAACAGTATTTAATGATTTGTGCAGCTGATCATTTAGGATATTTTGCAACAAGATGACAATGAATTGCATATTTACAGTTAATGGTAAATATGTTAGGTACAGCTTTTTTCAAGAAAGTAATTACCCATTGGTGGCGTCCTGTCTTTGATGGTGCCCCATCTGTTACACAATCGAGAATGTTGATGAGCAGAATGTTCTCCTTGAAAAATTGCTCAACAACCCAAACTATTGACTCCCGTCTTCCTACCTGTTTCAAATCAACTCACAAAAAAACTCCTGAAAAATGGCTTCATATTTTATGAAGAAAACATAACCAAGAAGCAAAGATTCATTGCCTGACAAAGTTGACTTACCCAACTGTGGAACAAATTCTGTTCTCCTAAGTATGTTGCACAATATGTCTTCCACATCCTCACCACATCCTCAGACTTCAAAACAGAGTTGTCTCTGCGGAATTGCTTTCATTATTTGGTCTAGTGACTTGTGCAAAACCATACCCAGAATCTCCCTTCCTGCTGGCAGAATCAGTCTATAATGTTTCCAGGAGTATTCTTCTTTCCCTTCTTGAATAATCGGACAACATTAGCTACTCACCAATCTCCAGAACATCAGCTGTGTCATAAATATATCAGTCAAGGCCTCAGCATTCTCTTGCCTATCTCAGTAACCTAGGATATATCCCATCAGGCCCTGGGGACTAATCGATCTTAATACTCTTTACGAGATCCAACACTACCTTGTCCTTTACCTCAAAATTCCCTACAATATCATTATATTCAGCACTGATCTCCATATCCTCCACATCCTTCTCATTGGTAAATACTGATGTAAAGTACCCATTAAGGTCCTCACCCACATCCTCTGCATCCAAGCAAGTGTTTCCCCCTTTATCCTTGAGTGGTCCTACCCTCTCCCTAGTTATCCTACTTGAGTGGTCCTACCCTCTCCCTGGTTATCCTACTTGCCAAGGACCTTTCATGACCCTCCCTGGCTTTCCTAATCCCATTCTTGAGTTTCTTGTTCTGGCTTCTTTATAATCCTTAAGGGCTGTGTTTGATTCTATCTTCCTGAGCTTTACATACTTTTCTTATTCTTCTTGACTAAATTCATTATCTCTCTCAACATCTGAGGTTCTCTTACTTTGCCATCTTTGTCCTTGCTTCTGTCTTATACTTTGTGCAGTTGGTCTTTAAACATTTTCCACAAATCAGATATGAACTTGCCCAAAAGCAGCTGTTTCCAACTAACTCCCTAATTCATGCCTAATGTTTTCCTAATTTGTCCTGCTCCAATTTGATACTCTCCCATGAGGTCCTTTCTCAACCTTCCCCTTGAAGTCCAGTACCATCCTCCTCACAGTTTACTGTGTTTTGGAGTTTTGTGTTGTCTGCAGATTTGACAATTGTGCCCTGTCTCCCACATTCAAATCATTAATATAAAGACGAGCAGTGGGCTTAGTACCCACTGCAGGGCCACGCCACTAGGCACTTCCATCTAGTCTAACAAATAGAGTAGTCATGCACAGTTGCTTCATGTCACTTAGCCAATGTTCTAAGCTGCAGCCTCTTTTAGTCCATAGTTCAGTCTTAATGACAAATCTGTCTTGCAGTATCTTATTACAAGTGTTTTGAAAATTCAGTTAACATCGCAGTAAGTGCACTTTCTTCATTAATCTGATCTACTTCCTCATAAAGAGGCTACACAAGTAGTCCCCTCTTCATTCCCAGAATAGTCTATAAGTTAATTGTCTATATTTTCTCTAGCATCTTTGTTTCCTTTCTGAATGAATGGAGTACCATATTTGTAGCCAAATATGCTTTACAAAGGTTCCAGCATCATTTTTTGCCCCTTTGTTTCCACCTATGAAGTCCAGTATACTTTGTGCATTATTAACTGCACTTTCAACGTGTCTGGCTATTGCCAAGATCACTCTATACCCCCTTTAATGTAGTGCTCTATAGTTTGCATTTTCTCCTCCTTTCTGCCAAAGAAATGAAATCCTTAAATTTATGAGTAATTGAAAATAATAAACTCAGAAATCCTCAGCAGTGATGAATCATAAATTTTACAGCAAAAACTCACTGAAGATGGAAATCTGCTTAAATCACAGTAAGCTAGAAATGCTCAGCAGCTGATGAAAGGTTAACTGCTTCCCTTGCCATGAATACTGCCTGACTTGAGATCCTCCAGAATTTTCTGTCTTTGTGAGCTTTTTCTTCCCCTTGCTTTCCTGGAAACATTGGCTTTCAAAGTTCAAGGTAAACTTATTATCAAAGTACATATATGTCACCATATATTTATGGTGCCATAACAACGCCTCTTACTAAATGTCAGTAAGACCAAACAGCTAATTAACCCTGAGATTTATTTTCTTGTGGGCATGCTCAGTAAATCCATAATAGAATAATAACCATAACTGAATTGATGGAAGACCGCACTAACTTGGGTGTTCAACCAGTATGCCAAAGACAACAAACTGTGCAAATACAAAAGAAAAAAAGAGTAATAAATAAACAATAGATATCAAGAACATGAGATGGAGTCCTTAAGCAACGATGGGCAAGTGAAGTTAAAGTTATCCCCTCAAGTTCAAGAGCCTGATGGAAGCTTGTCAAAGTTTTAGATGACATGTCGAATCTTTGGAAACTCCTAAAGAAGGACTGAGGAATTTAAAGTTGCTGACCCTCTGCACCTCTGATGAGGAGTGGCTCATGGACCTCCTCCTGTAGTTAATAATTAGCTCTTTGGTCTTGCTGACATTGAGTAAGAAGTTGTTATAGCACCGCTCAGCCATATTTTCAATCTCCCTCCAATATTCTGATTCGTCATCACTTTTGATTTGGCCTACAATGGTAGTGCCGTCAGCAAACTTGAATATGACATTGGAGGTGTGCTTAGTCACACAGTCATAAGTATAAAGTGAGTAAGGTAAGATTCAATTTTATATTTATTTCAGAAACCTCCTTGGGTGGCACGATAGCATAGTGGTTAGCGCAATGTTTTACAGTACCAGAGATGCAGGTTCAATTCCCGCCTCTGCCTTTAAGGACTTCGTACGTTCTCCCCGTGACTGCGTGGGTTTCCTCCAGGTGCTCTGGTTTCTTCCCAATATCCAAAGATGTACCAGTTCGTAGGGTATTTGGTCATTGTAAATTGTCCCATGATTAGGCTAGGATTAAATTAGGCGATTGCTGGGCGATGCGGTTCGAAGGGCCGAAAGGGCCTGTTCCGCATTGTATGTCAATAATTAATTAGTAAAGAAAATGTCAGCACCAAATTTATCTTTCCTTTTTCTTTAACATTCTAGTGGAATCATTCCTCCCATGACACCATTTATGGTTCACTCTTTGACCATAAATATTATTACTATCCTTCTCATGCAAATGCTGAGAATATAACACCTTTGTTTCCAGAGTCCAGGTCTCTGAGCAGTCCGGGTGAAGCACCAATTTGCAGTTTGGTACAGTGCTTGCAACTTACAGTAGTGTCCCCTAGATTAGAAAAGACTAAAGACAAATGTGTGTGACTGCTTTGTGAAACATCACTGTCAGTTTGCAAGCAGACTCAAAGCTACAGGACTGTTTGGTGCTGTAATTTTCTATCCCACTCTCATTCATGACTTTTCTGGTCCTTGACTACAGTATTTCATTGAAGTATACTGGGAGCAACACCGGACTTTTAGTCTAGGCATGATACAACGTCCCTGTTTCAAAATTGGGTTCAGTGGTTTTAGGGAATGCTTCTGTTGCTTCCACTTACACCAACTGGAAAGCTACCTGTTCGGATGAAAAGTCATGGACTGGAATACTGCCACTGTTTCTCCATCTCCAGGTGCTACATTATCTTTTTAACTATTTCAACATCATTTGTTTTTATTTTAGCTTTCCAGCATCTTGATTTTGTAGTGTTAGCAGGTTTAATCACCCAGACCAGAACTGGTGAGATTAACAGATGCCATGTCATTACAGCTTAGCTAACTTGGCTGAAAACACAAATTGAATTTTGTACTTTTTATTTGCATGGTTAGTAAAACATGACTCTCAGAGTCAGAAAGGAAAACCGTATGGCAACAAGCCCTTTGGTCCCACCAGCACCCATTTACATTGATCCTGCACTAATCATTCTCCCCATATTCCCTCACCATCTGAGCTGTGAGATGACTTTCGCTCTGCTCCTTGGTGTGACATGTATCAAGTTTATGTCTATTAAAGGAGATACACAGTTACATGTAATTTAATACTTTTACCAATGGTTTGATTTCATCTTCTCTGACATCCTATGATCATATGAGTGGTTTAAGGAATTGGAGCAAAACATTTGTAACTAATTCAGATCTGGTGACAGGAATTGTGAGCTTAATAAAAACTGTGCAACAGTATCTGTCATCTTGTATCACTGAGCTGTAATACAGTTGTAGCTGACATATCTCCCTTTTCCTCAAAATCTCTGACATATAACTAGTTTATAGCAATTTCTAAAATAAACCTTATTGCAAATTGTTCATGTGTATGGCATAGAAGAGCACAAAGCTTGAATTTTATCGTAAACAATGTATTAGCAAATGGTTTGTAATGTGGTTGTAACATTTTGTTAATTACTCAAGAATTCTGCAAAATTCTTTATCAGTGGTTGAACGTAATAGTGCCTTCAGTTTAAAAAAATAGGCATTGCTTGTGCAGAAATTTAACATTAAGAAGCCAGTTAAAAAGGTAAAGTAATAATAGAATAGTGGTCGAGGTGATTGGTCCATTCTGACTGGATAATCTCAGAAGTAAAATTGGTCCTTCCTAGTGGAATGGAAATTTGAGTAAGCAGGGTTTTTTGAGGTCTTGGTGAAGAATGAGTTAAAATCAGAGACATTTAATCCCAGACTAAAAGTGTGTCTTGAACTTTAACAATATACAGTATAGTTTATTGGAGCAGGCAGAATTGATGCTGTAGTATATACTGACTAAAATGAGATTTTCAAGCAGTTGCCAAAATAACGGCAGTAGAAGACAAATATCAATGAAATTGTTATGTAAGGGAGAAATGCTTCTAACAAAATTTAAATATATATTTCTTTTTCCCTGCAGAAAATAATATTTATGTTCATGATTTACTCACATTCCAACAAATTACAATGGTTGCAAAAGCTAAAGGTGCTAGTCTCTTCTCATGTGATTTGAAGGTAAGAGGTAACATGTGCCGCCAGTTGTACCTAGTATTATTACTGGAATAATAAATCTAAATATAATGGTCATGATGTCTACAATTTCATTTTTTTCCCAATCAGGTCTCAACCTGTAGCACTGATTTAAAATAGGGAACATTTGAATGCATGTTTCATGGCTGGTAATTTCTACCATTCTCCCACCTTACAAATGCAGAGTTAGTTGAGAAAAGGCAAAATATCTCTCCATCTCCTTCCTTCCTGTAGTATTCTACCTACCTCTTCTGATGCTGCTGCTTGTTCTGGGGTACGTTTGCCCTATCAGGTACCTTGTTCAAGTGTCCTTCCATTAGTGAATCTCACCAGCCTTCCTTGGAGTTGAGAATGGATAGACTGAAAGAAGGACAGAAATAAAGAAACCACAGTCGAATAGAAGCAGCGAAGGCTGGGAAATGAAGGCTTGGAGGCAAAAAGGGTCAGAGCATGAAAAAGATTAAAAATGATATTTATAAAATCAAACCTAAGAGCATTGTATCTTAGGCTACGTCCACACTAAACCAGATAAGTTTGAAAACACCGGTTTCGCGTAAAAGCGATAGGCATCCACACCAGGCATTTTTCAAAATACCTCCGTCCACATTAGAACAGATATTTGGGCGAATCTCCTTCTACTGGGCAAGCGCAGGACACACAGAAAACAAGCGAAGAGGAAACAGTATACTTGGTGGGCATTTGTCCGGTTGCAGACTAGAAAAATTTAAAAGGAAATTGCCAAACGAAAGACTTGGTGCGCGTTTGGCCAGAAACATTTCCTACTGCCATAGGTCTCTTCACCGATGAAAGGGACGACAGCTACAACTAAATGCAGTAAGGCTTGTTACTGGGCAAAAGTGAAATTTGCTGTTACCTCATTTGTTTGCCTTTACTTTTGCCATGTCTTTGTGTATTATTTTGCTGTATTTAACATGTGCAATAAAACAAGTTATTGGGCAAAAGTGACAATTGCATCTATTGAATGTTTGCACAAGCAATACATTAATCATGTTACACGAGCGTGGCGGTGGACAAACCCAAGTGCAGAACACGGGCGTGGGGGCAGAGTTGGGCGTGGAATCGGTTTCCAGGAGAGTCTTTACCCGAAGTCTTGGGTTTGGAGAGAATCCAGGAGCGATGCTAGACTTAAGGCTGATTTATACTTGTGCATCAACTCGATGCTGTAGGTACGGTGACACCGCGAACCCTACGCCATAGCCTGACGCACACCTCTCCCAAAATGTAACTGCGCGTCGCAGCAACGCAGACCGCAACAACTGATTGGCCCGCTTGGTAGCATCACATTTCCTCCTACACTACAGTAGCTTCCCATTGGGTGACTGAAGGGCAGGGAAGGAACTCTGGCTGCAATGCTTTCCATAAAGCTTTACAGACCTTCGAAATTATGGAGGACACATTTCACTTTTACGAAAAAAAAGATGCTCGCTTTAAACTTGTTTACCCTGAGAAAGACTACCATGACCATGAAGCCTTGCATGGGCAGGTTGCAGAGCAGCACAGGCACACCAATGCACAAGTACAAATGCTGACAACACGCGTAGGTTACGGCGTCAAGTTGACGCACAAGTATAAATCAGCCTTTAGAACTAACAGTCCTAAGAACCATGAAACGAGGTTATTCAACCAATGAATTGGCAGCTCCTTGTTGTGATCACAGGGTCTTTATCCTGCATTTTCTGATGGAAAGCAGGTGTGTGTAGTTAGTGGAACCTGGGAATGATTGGAAATGTTAAGTGAGGGGATTAAGGCCCAATTCCTGAGGTAAATATTAAGGTGGGGGATTGCCAGAAGGGACCATGACAAATAAAGCACCTTGTTAAATGTATAAAACATGTCTGCATCAGTGTTATCTTGTATTTCCAAACAATGTTACATTAGGCTGTTACACATCTATTGTCAGATGTTGTTGTGGTGTTGGAGGTTGCGTTCAAGAAAACAGGGAAATGTCGCGCTGCCACCACCATTTTGTTCCGGCACGTCATGACAGCGTTTTTAAAATTAGCCAGTTACCCCGTACACACTACAACGGCCAACCAGCGTTTTCAGATTTGAACACTCTGGGGAGTGTTTTAGAAAAGCTCCGTTTTCGGGGGAGGAAAATGCCGTTTCAGTGTGGACGGAGGGTCAAAATGAAGAGAAAAGGCTTCGGTTACGGATTTATCCAGTATAGTGTGGACGTAGCCTTAATGTACAAAGCATTTGTAAAGAGATAACTAAACTAACAGCACGTGGGTGAATGGGTATGATTATGGAGACATAGTTGCAAGAGGAACAAAATCAAGAACTAAATATTTAGGGGTATTTGACTTTTTGAGAGGACAGGTGAAAAGGAAAAGATTATGGAGTGGCACTGTTAATGAAGGATTAGATAAATATAACTGTGAGAGGTAATATGTGCTCAGAGGATACTAACTTTAGACTGAGGTTTTTAAACAAAAGCCACGGAAAGAAAATACTGTTTGGAGGAAGGTGGTACTACTCCCTCACACCAACTCCCTGACACGTCACCTAACTCCCCATACAGAGGCCACTCTGTAGGAAAGAGTATAATTCAAATAATGAGGCCATGTAAAAAGAACAGGAAGATAATCACGGAAGACTGTAATCTTCATGTAGATTGGATTAGTCAAGTTGAAAAGAGGAGTTACAACAACATTCATAGTGTATTTGGGATTGTTTCTTGGAGTACAATGTATGTAGATAAACCCGGGGACACACTAAATTAGATCTGATAAAGAATAATGATGTAATATGATATAATTTTGTCCTCTATTTGAGAGATAGAAACTTGGGTTAGAAGCAAATGTGCTTAAATTAAGTAAAGGGAATTACAGTGGAATGAAGATGCTGTTAGCTAAAGTGCACTGCACTGATAAATAAGGGAAGACAATAGACAAATAGTGGCTGACATTTAAAGAGGTAATTCATGGCACAGTGTATGTGTGCATGTATACTGCACAGATACACATGCTTCAGCCCAACCCCAACCGGTTCATGCCTACCACGTTGTCCATCCAGCTTATCCTGATTTCCTACATTTGACCAGATCGCACCTGAACCATCCCCTCCATGTACCTTTCCAAGTGTTTCATAAATTATACTACTGTACCTCCCTCAACCACTTCCTCTGGCAGCTCATTCCATATGCTCATCATCCTCCGAATGGAAAAGTTGCCCTCAAGTTCCTCCAGCAGTTTACGTGAGTTGCTTTGGATTTGTAGCATCTACAGAATAACTTGTGATTACAAATTCCCCCTTCACAAGGATATGCTGATCCTGCTTAATTAGATTATGATTTCCCAAATGTATTGATATTGTTTCCTTAATTATTGATTTAAATATTTTTTCTACAATAGAGCTACTGCCTACAGATACCTGCTGCTTTGCCTCCCTTTTAGAAATGAGATTACACTAGCAGCTTTCCAATCCTCTGACACTTCTCTACAATCATGGGATTTTTGAGGAATTCTAACAATGAATTCCACTCTCTTAGCAGTCGTTTATTTTTGTATCCTGGGATGCAGACTACATGGGCCTGGAGACTTAACAGTCTTTAGTTCAAGCCGTGCCCCCTTTTTTGTTGGCTACATGGAACAGTCCATGTTCCAAGCCTTCCATGGTAATGCTCCCCAACTCTCACAGTGCTGCATTGATGACTGCATTGGTGCTGCTTCATGCACCCATGCTGAGCTAGACAATTTCATCAACTTTGTCTCCAACTTCCACCCTGCCATTAAATTTACTTGCTCTATTTCTGACACCTCTTTTTCAGTCCCTCTGCCTCTAACTCTGGAGACAAACTGTCTACTGATTTTTTTTTTATAAATTTACCAATTCCTACGATTATCATGACTATACTGTACCTCTTCCCACCCTGACTCCTGTAAAAATGCCATTCCTTTTTTTCAGTTCCTTCATCTAGACTGTATCTGTTCCCAGGATGTGGGCTTTCCTTTCCAGGACGCCAGAGATGTCCTCCTTCAAAGATTCGGGTTTCCCTTCCACCACAATTGATACTGCCCTCACCCATATCTCCTCCATTTCTTGGACATCTACGCTCACTCCATCTTCCCACTGACTTAACAGGGATAGAGTTCCTCTTGTTCTCACTTACCACCCCATGAGTCTCCACATCCAACACATCATTCACCATCATTTCCATCATCTTCAATAGGACCCTACCACCAAACACATCTTTACCTCACCCGCCGCCTCTTCCCCCCCCCCACCCCCGCTTTCTGCAGTGATTTCTCTGTCCGTGACTCCCTTGTCCATTCATCCCTCTCCACTAAACCCCCGTCTGGCACTTAGCCCTGCGAGGAACAGAAGTGCTGCACCTGCCCATTCACTTCCAACCTCAACTCCATTCAAGGCCCCAAGCAGTCCTTACAGGTTAAGCAATACTTCACTTGCGAATTTGTTGGGGGTTATCTGTTGTGTTACGTACCCCGTAACCCCATGTATGGTTATGCACTTTGGCAGAAAAAATAAACGGGCAGACTATTATTTAAATGGGGAAAGAATTCAAAGTTCTGAGATGCAACTGGACTTGGGAGTCCTCGTACAGGATTCCCTTAAAGTTAACCTCCAGGTTGAGTCAGTAGTGAAGAAGGCGAATGCAATGTTGGCATTCATTTCTACAGGAATAGAATATAGGAGCAGGGATGTGATGTTGAGGCTCTATAAGGCGCTGGTGAGACCTCACTTGGAGTACTGTGGGCAGTTTTGGTCTCCTTATTTAAGAAAGGATGTGCTGACGTTGGAGAGGGTACAGAGAAGATTCACGAGAATGATTCCGGGAATGAGAGGGTTAACATATGAGGAACGTTTGTCCGCTCTTGGACTGTATTCCTTGGAGTTTAGAAGAATGAGGGGAGACCTCATAGAAACATTTCGAATGTTGAAAGGCATGGACAGAGTGGATGTGGCAAAGTTGTTTCCCATGATGGTGGAGTCTAGTAGGAGAGGGCATGACTTCAGGATTGAAGGGTGCCCTTTCAGAACAGAAATGCGAAGAAATTTTTTTAGTCAGAGGGTGGTGAATCTATGGAATTTGTTGCCACGGGCAGCAGTGGAGGCCAAGTCATTGGGCGTATTTAAGGCAGAGATTGATAGGTATCTGAGTAGCCAGGGCATCAAATGTTATGGTGAGAAGGCGGGGCAGTGGGACTAAATAGGATAAAATGGATCAGCTCATGATAAAATAGTGGAGCGGACTCGATGGGCTGAATGGCCTACTTCTGCTCCTTTGTCTTATGGTCTTATGGTCTTATGGGTTGCCAAACCAGCAGAAATGGATCACTCAGTTGGAGTCTGGATTACTGGAACACAGTACTCTAATCAAAAGGATAATGAATACAACAGTTCAGCAATGATAAACACACATGTACACAGAAACTAGGATAATAGGATCAGTCAAGCTCTATCGTCGTCTAGGGGTAAATGACCAGTTTCAAAGTGACGCAAAGTTCAGTTCAATTGAGTTCAGTTCAGTTCACAGTAATCACTGCCATGGGGGAGAGAGAGAGAGAAAGCGAATAAATATTCAATAACGGCTTCCACACAGACCTTCGATATTCCTCGCAGTCAGCTTTCGGGTGAGCCCTTTGTAATGTCTTCTGAGGTCATCGACTGTGACCCCTCTGTTCCTCTACAGTGAACCTGGCAACCAGGCAAGGGCGGACACACACCAGGTTCCCGCTGATCGTTCCTTTCCACCCTGTGCGTCTATGGCTTGGTCCCGCGATCAGCCCTCCAAAAACTCCCACCGACTTGTGGGAGACGCACTGCTTCCAGGGTCTCGTTACCTCGGGGTGTCGTGTGTGTGTTGCCTTAGCGAACCTGTCCCTTTTTATCCCCCTGCTGGGGTATCGCCTGTCCATCACTTCTAACAGTTCAGGGTTCAAAGAGGAGCCGATCTTGACAGCTCTCAGACCGGTGTCTCCTTCTGTTAAACTCTCCCGTCCCTTCATTAACATCTCCAAATGCTGCTCCATTGTTTTTCCTTATCTCTCCTTCTCCTGAAGACAGGTGGCAGACCAACTGCTGATCCCACTGGTGCCAGCACAGGACAGTTAACATCTTAGTCTATGTGTACTTTCGTCACACCCCTCACCTTTAAGGATTTTTACCGGGGTAAAAATTACAAACATGAATACATTATTTGATACACACAAATATACATCTTTATCAGCTATTTGGCTAATACAGCGAATTTTAAGTTGTCAACACCTGACAGACAGTCAGCAATCACATTTTCTGTTCCTTTTATATGTGTTATTAATAATCCCTTAAACCAGGCTCCAACTTAGCAAACTTCATAGTGGCCGAAAACACTGATGAATTGCGATCAACGTAACCTCTCATTTGGCTTTTTCCCGGACCACAATAACAAGGGGTCGTCCCATCCCGACTTAGTTTTCTCTCGCAAGGGCTTAGTAGGAGGGGGAGAGGTAGTAACCGCAGAGTTATTGCAAAACTTCCTACAGTACCCCACCATCTCCAAGAGCCTTCTGAGGGCCCTCTTGTCTGTCGGGATTGGGATGTCAGAGATAGCCTGCACTTTAGCTTGCATCGCTGCCAGCTGCCCCTGTGTCACCACAATTCCCAGATAAGTGACCTTCGTGTGGCCGAACTCATTTTTTTCAAGGTTCACTATCAAGCTGGCTTCAGACAGCCGTATTACATCGCCAATACACACCTCTGTGTTCATCAGCCCTTTCGTCACTGAATTACTCATTCTATAGGGGTGTTGCTCACTAGGCTGACCTAGCGTGACAAACACCACCCAACGTCCCAGTTCTTTGCATCACCTCGGGACAATCAAACACACGTGTGCGAGCCGTTTAATTACTTCTAAAGAGTCGCTTTGTTCGGGGCTTAAGGGAGAGACCTTATCAGCAGAGCTGGCCAAAACAATAGCCTTCTCCCATCTGGTCGATACCATACTCATCTTTTCAAAATGGTTTTTTTCTCTTATCAGGGGGACCCTAGCTTCATTGATTTCCGCGCTAACACTGACTAGGTTTGTTAGCATATCAAAAGCCTGTGACCGTCTCAGTTCGCGTCTGCCATAATCAATAACATCCTTCCTCCTGTGCAGCCGGTAAACTTCTTTCATGATTCCACCAACTGTTTCCTCCAGTACCTCAAAATGTCCACCGAGGGGTACCTTGTGGGCCAGGTTAAAAATCTCATCCCCATAACTCTTTTGCACCACCCCCCATTCCTCATCTGCGGGTACGGTACTTGGTCTCCCTTTCTTCCTTAGCACTTCCTTCTCCACACAGTAGCCTACTGGCTCCCTTCTTAATTCTGCGTCAGAGAGAGCTGTCTCCGCCAAAACCATCAGCCCCTCGTCTCGCTCCTGCGCCTGCACAAATTCTTTCCTGGCTAATGCTAAGTCTGTCTCAGCTCCCTCACTACCTCTTGTTTCACTACACTCCTTCTTTTCACTTTCTACCTCCTCCTGGTACGTCTCAGCTAAATTTACTTCGGCAGTCCCGGGATGAACCTCTGAGTCCATGGGCGGGGCCTCAATGCTGGCAGGCTGACCTGTCAATCTCACGGCTGGGAACACAATTCCCCCGGCGAGGTCATTACCGAGCAAGACTTCCACGCCTTTCATCGGTAATTCGGGCCTCACCCCGATCGTGACTAGTCCAGAGACCAAGTTGCTTTGTAGGTGTATCTGGTGCAAAGGGACTGCCTCTGTCCCTTCCCCAATACCTTTGACCTTGACCTCCCCAGTCTGGGTCTCTGAGCTAAACTCTAATACACTCTTCAATATCAATGACTGACACGCTCCCATGTCTCTCCAGATCCGCACTGGAACTGGGTTTAACCCCTCCTTCACAGACACCAATCCGGCCGAGATAAACCTCTCTCGCCCTTCCTGAACTTTGGCAGACCTTTCCTCTCCTAGCGGTTCGTTTACCAGCTCAATACAGCCAGTCAAAATCACCGTTTTTCCTTTTCCCGTCTCCTTCTTTGGGGCAAAGCACCTGGATGCAAAGTGTCCGACTTTCCCACAATTATAACAGACGACCCCAGGAGACTTCCTACCAGACTGCTCCCGGTCTACCTTATCCTTCTCACTAGTCCCCGGCTTATTTTCTGACTTTTCTGGCGGACTCTCCCCGCCGTCCTGACTACCCTTCTGGTAGCCTTTACTCGGGGCAAACTTCATTCTATGCGTCAACGCGTACTCATCCGTTAACTTAGCAGTTGCGGCTAACATGGCTGCCTCTTTCTCATCTAGGTAGGGTCTCATACCCTCAGGGACACAGCCTTTAAACTGCTCAATCAGGATCAGCTGTAGCAGTCTGTCATAATCCCCCTCTACCCCCTTCGAGGCACACCAAGGCTCACAATATGTCTGCATCTCATGGGCAAACTCTAAATACGTGCGGTCCCACTGCTTCCTCACATTCCAGAACCTCTGCCGGTATGCCTCCGCGACCAACTCATAAATCCTGAGGATGGCCTCTTTCACCACCTCATACCTCTGGGCATATTCTGCAGACAAAGCTGAGTAAGTTTGTTGGACTTTCCCTTTCAGTACACTCTGAAGCAAAACAGCCCACTTGTCCCTCGGCCAGTCCTGACGTGTAGCAACTTTTTAAATGGAGAAAGTACCGATCCACATCGGTATCGTCAAATGGGGGAACCAGCCTAACCTCCTGGGTCGCCCGGAACCCTCCACCTTGGTTCGGCACGGGCCCCTGCTCTGCCCTTATCTTTAACTTCTCCAGCTCAAATTCCCTTTCCCTCTGTTTCTCCTCTCGCTCCAACTGCCTCTCTCTCTCTTGCCGTTGTAACTGTCTCTCTCTCTCCTGCCTTTCTAACTGTTTCTCTTTCTCCTGCCTTTCTAACTGCTTCTCTTCGTGTTCTAACTGCCGTACCCAGAACTTGTGCTGGAGTCTCAGTTTTTCAAGCTGCACCTGTACCGCGTCTCCAGCAGGTTTTCAATAGACACCACCTCCAGCTCCCCTTGGGGAAACACACCTTTAGATACATAGTGCTCTACGATAGCTCTGTGCATCTCCTCTCTCCTCATTGTCAACTTCCCCTTAACAAGATTCAACCGTTTGGCCACAGCTGCCAATTCCGCTTTCCTGGCATCCTCTAATGCCTCCAAGGTCGGCGCCTTTAGAAATTTCTCAATCTCCATTTCTGCTGTTTGTCTTTTCTTTCTTTCCGGAATTTTAACCCAATCAATTTACTCCGTCCCAAATTTAGCGTTCAAAATCCCGGACGAGCCCCCACTTATGTTACGTACCCCATAACTGGGTTGCCAAACCAGCAGAAATGGATCACTCAGTTGGAATCTGGATTACTGGAACTAAGAAAGTTTTATTAAAGAAATAAGCAACACAGTACTCTAATCAAAAGGATAATGAATACAACAGTTCAGCAATGATAAACACACACGTACACAGAAACTAGGATAATAGGATCAATCAAGCTCTATCGTCATCTAGGGGTAAATGACCAGTTTCAAAGTGACGCAAAGTTCAGTTCAATTGAGTTCAGTTCAGTGCACAGTAATCACTGCTGTGGGAGAGAGAGAGAGAAAGCGAATGAATGTTCAAAAACGGCTTCCACACAGACCTTCGATATTCCTCGCAGTCAGCTTTCGGGCGAGCCCTTTGTAATGTCTTCTGAGGTCACCGACTGTGACCCCTCTGTTCCTCTACAGTGAACCTGGCACCCAGGCAAGGGCGGACACACACCAGGTTCCCGCCGATCGTTCCTTTCCACCCTGTGCGTCTATGGCTTGGTCCCGCGACCAGCCCTCCAAAAACTCCCACCGACTTGTGGGAGACGCACTGCTTCCAGGGTCTCGTTACCTCGGGGTGTCGTGTGTGTGTTGCCTTAGCGAACCTGTCCCTTTTTATCCCCCTGCTGGGGTATCGCCTGTCCATCACTTCAAACAGTTCAGGGTTCAAAGAGGAGCCGATCTTGACAGCTCTCAGACCGTGTCTCCTTCCGTTAAACTCTCCCGTCCCTTCATTAACATCTCCAAATGCTGCTCCATTGTTTTTCCTTATCTCTCTTTCTCCTGAAGACAGGTGGCAGAGCAACTGTTGATCCCACTGGTGCCAGCGCAGAACAGTTAACATTTTAGTCTATGTGTACTTTCGTCACAGTTGTATCCAGCGCTCACGATGTGGCTTCATCTACATTGGTGAGACCTGGTACAGATTGGGACACTGTTATGTCAAGCCCCTCCATTCCACCTGAAAAAAGTAGGATTTCCTGGTGACCAACCATTTTAATTCCTGTCCTCATTCCCATTCTAACATTTTGGTCCATGACCTCCTCTGATGTCGTGATGAGACCACTGTCAGGTTGGAGGAACAACATTTCATATTCCAACCAGGTGGCCTCCAACTTGATGGCATGAACATCGATTTCTTCAACTTCCCCATACTCTTTCCTTGTTCTTCAATTTCCTACACTGGTTTTTACCCCTTCTGTTCACCTGGCTATCAGCTCCCACTGGTGCCCCTCCTCCTTCCCTTCCTTGCATGGTCCACTCTCCTCCCCTACCAGATTCCTTCTTCTCCAGCCCTTTACCTTTTCCACTTATTACCTCCCAGCTTCTTACTTCATCCCCGCCTCTCCCACCCACCTGACTTCACCCATCTCCTTCGAGCTTGTACTCCTTCACTTTCCCCCCACCTTTTTATTCTGGCATCTTATCCCTACGCAGTTCCTTTCCAGTCCTGATGAAGTGTTTTGGCCTGCTGTCTGACCTGCTGACTTTCTGCAACATTTTGTGTTTTGCTCTAGATTTCCAGCATCTGCAGAATGTCATGTGTTTATGATTTGCTGCTCCCCTATAAAGTCTTTTCAAGGTATGCCTACCCTGAAGAATTTTATATCTTCTTTTGAATGGAATTTCAGTGAGATCCTCCCTCACTACTCCCCTGCTGTGATCTCTGCTACCCACCAACTCTGTGGCTTTCTGCTTACTCAGATTCACTAACTCAGCCACATATTATATCCTTCCTGGGAAGTTATCTTGCCACCATCTTGTTATCAGGTTCCCTCTTCTCCAGCCCTTTACCTTTTCCACCTATCCACACCCAGATTCTTACTTTACCTCCACTCCCCCACCCACCTTCTAGCACCTTCTAGCTTGTCATCCTCCCCCTCCCACCACCTTATTCTGACATCTTCTCCCTTCCTCTCTAGTCCTGACGAAGGGTCTCAGCCCAAAACGTTGATTGTTCATACATTTCCATAGATGCTGTCTGACCTGCTGAGTGCCTCCAGCATTTTTTTGTGTGTTGAAGGGGAAATTTGGAGTGTTTTTGAGGAACTCTTGACCAGAGTAAATAGGAGAGGAAGAAGCCATCAGGAAGAAGGTACAAGAGCTTTGGGACTCACACCACCAGGTTCAGGAATAGTTGTTACCCGTCAACCATCAGGCTCTTGAAACAAAAGGGTTAACTTCACTCAACTTGACTTGGTCCATCATTGACATGTTCCCACAACATAGGGACTCACTTTCAAGGACTCTTCATCTCGTTGTCGATATTTGTTGCTTATTTATTTATTTATTATTATTATTCTTTCTTTCCTTTTGTATTTGCACAGTTTGTCTTTTGCACTCTGGTTGAACACCCAAGTTAGTGCAGTCTTGCATTGATTCTACTGTGTTTGTTATTCTATTATGGATTTATTGAGCATGCCCACAGGAAAATGAATCTCAGGGTTGTATATTGTGACATGTATCCTTTGATAATAAATTTACTTTGAACTTTGAAGAGAACTAGTAAAGGTGTTTGCACTTTCAAAAGCATTGCACAAAAGGTTAAGTTGCAAGTTAAGAACATATTAGTGTGGATGGAGATGTAGCTAACAGTCAGGGTGCAGTCACTGGGTATAAGAGGATCATTTTCAGATTGCCAGCCATTGACCAATGTGTACCAAGGTTGACAGCAAGGCCACAACAGTGATGACTTTGAATTGAATTGACTATTTCTGACATCCTTCGCATACGTGAGGAGTAAAAATCTTTACGTTACGTCTCCGTCTGAATGTGCAAATTATGGTAATTTGTAATAAATAGTATGTACAGTAAGATATACAACAGAAGTCAAGATAGCTTAGAAATACCATTGTGTCAGCGTGAATTAATCAGTCTGATGGCCTGGTGAAAGAAGCTGTCCCAGACCCTGTTGGTCCTGGCTTTTATGCTGCGGTACCGTTTACCAGATGGTAACAGCTGGAACAGTTTCTGGTTGGGTGACTCGGGTCCCCAGTGATCCTTCATTTTGCATTTTACACACCTGTCGCTGTCAACTTGAAGGGGAAGACGCAAGTGCATGGTAATCAGATTTGCGGAAAACAGCAAATTATGTGGGGAAGAAAAGTAGAGAAAAGGATCCACCAAGGATAGGGTTCCTCTTGTCCTCACCTACCACCCCACTAGCTAACACATCCAGCGCATTATTTTTCGTAACTTTCGCCATCTCCAACGGGATTCCACCACCAAGCACATTTTTCCCTCTTCCCCGCCCCCATCAGGTTCCCCCTTCCCAGCCCTTTACCTTGTTCACCAATCAACATCCCAGCTCTTTACTTCACACCTCCCCCACTCTCGGTTTCGCCTATCACCAACTACCTTGTATTTCTTCCTCCTCCTCTCCCCCACCTTCTTACTCTGACTTCTCATCTTTTTTCTCCAGTTCTGATGAAGGGTGTCAGGCTGAAACATCTTTTCCATGGATGCTGCCTGTCCTGCTGAGTTCCTCCTATTTTGTGTGTGCTGCTTGGATTTCTAGCACCGGCAGATTTTCTCTTGTTTGAGAAAAGGATACAAGCAGTTTTTAGAGAGATGTGATAGAGTAAGTAATGGGGCAAAAGGTTAGAAATGGAATATGGGAAAATGTGAAGTTCATTTTGGAAAGAAGACCAGTATTACATGAATGGAGAAAAATCATGGAAAGCTGTAACATAAAGGGATTTGGAGACCTTGTGTATGAGTTGCAGAAACCCAGCACAAATGCAGAGCTAATTTGTAAAGATCTAAGGAATATTGACCTTTATTTCAATTATTTCTGCATCTGTCTAAAGCTCATCTAGAGTACTGTAAACAATTTTGATCCCTCTACATAAGAAAAGGTATTATTTCATTAGAGATGGTTAAGAGAAGGTTCACTCAGATGCTCTTGGGTATGAAGGGATTATCTTATGAGGAAAGGTTCAAAGTAAATTTATTATCAAAAAAAGTATACATCATCATATATACATCACCAGGGGTCCCCAACCTTTTTCGCACTGCGGACCAGTTTCATATTAACAATATTCTTGCGGACCGGCCGGGGGGGGGGGAGGCAGGGGAAGGGGGATAGGGTTGCCGTCAAATACGTTGGGTTTACACCGAGAAAGACTACAATGACCATGAAGCCTTGCGCGGGCACCAGTGCGCATGCGTATACGTGCCGATTTTTTTCTACAAATCAGTTTTGGCGACTCTGTCGGGGGGTGTAAATCACGAACGCAATATAGGTGATAAGTGGCTAATACACTCAATTTTGTTTCTAAAAGAGTCTGTCTAATGAATTTAATATTAAACACACAGCGCATATTTTCCTCGCATGAATATAGCGATAAGTCAATTATCAGGGGAGCTTGAAGTAAGTGTTGAACGAACTTCCAGTAGAAGTGGTAGAGGCAGATTCGGTATTATCATTTAAAGAAAAATTGAATAGGTATATAGACAGGAAAGGAATGGAGGGTTATGGGCTGAGTGCAGGTCCATGGGACTAGGTGAGAGTGGGGTTCGGCACGGACTAGAATGGCAGAGATCGCCTGTTTCCCTGCTGTAATTGTTATATGGTTATATAAGTCAATAGCATCATAACATTTTAAGTAATGTTTGGATATTAAACACACAGCACATATTTTCACCGTATGAACATATAAAATCATTGCAACACACCAATATCGCTGAATCAGTGGGAGCCCTGGGCTTGTTTCCCTGCAACCAGACGGTCCTATCGAGGGGTGATGGGAGACAGCGATACTCAAAGGAGGTTCCTTATGTCCAGTCTATTCCGCAATTTAGTTTTCGTTGTATTCATTGCAGGGATATGTTGGAAATGGAAGCAACGTTTTCAGTGCTTTCGTGGCTATCTCAGGATATTTAGCCATGACTTTGATCCAGAATGCCGGCAGAGATGTTATGTCAAACATACTTTTCAGCCCGCCATCATTTGCAAGCTCAAGGAGTTGATCTCCTTCCCGATGACGCGCGGGTCATGACCTCGCATGCATTCAAGCTCAACAGTGGGCGTGACAGGGAATGAGGAAAGGTGCAGCTGACTCATATTGCCAAATCATATCGTTTCTTCGCGGCCCGGTGGTTGGGGACCGCTGCCATATACAACCCGGAGATTGATTTTCTTGCAGGCATTCTGAGTAGAATAAAGAGATACAATAGAATCAACGAAAAACTATACACAAAGACTAAGCAACCTGTGTGTAAAAGGAAGACAAATTGCAAGTACAGAAAAGCAAATGATAATCTTAGTATTAATAATTAATAAATAAATAAACAGACAATACTGAGAACATGAGTTGTAGAGTCCTTGAAAGTGAGCCCATAGGTTGTGTTCAGTGTTATGGTGAGTGAAGTTATCCACTCTACTCATTGGAGTTCAGAAACATGTGAGGTGATTCTGTTGAAACGTGTGAGGTTCTTGTGTGTCCAGACAGGATGAATGTTGAGAGGATTGTTCCTCTCATCAGGGAATCCAGAACCAGAAAGCATGGTCTGAAACTGAGGGGAGGCCATTTGCAACTGAAATGAGAAAAAATTCCTTCTCTGAAGGTTGAGAGTTTTTGGAACTTCCTGCCACTGATAGCTGAGAGGAAGGTTGTACTTAAAGGCGGAGAGCGATAGATTTCTGTCAGTATAGGGGAATGTAAGGGGGTGTCAGATCAGCCATGTTATTGAATGGTGGAATAACCTCAAGGGTAGATTAGTTTATTATTATCACACTGAAGCACAGTGGAAAAACTTACCTTGCATACAGATCGATCCATTACAGCCCTGCATTGAGGTAGTACAAGGTTAAACAATAAGAGTGCAGAATAAAGTGTTACAGTTATGGAGGAAATGTACTGCAGATAGACAATGTCATAATGATGTAGAATAAGGTTAAGAATCCATCTTATTGTACTAGAGATCGAAGGGAACATGCCAAGTTTCTGTATCCTCTTCCTTGGCTCTAGCACCAACATGGATGGTCCAGGACAGGCCACTGATGCTGAGTTCAACTCCCAGGTACTTGAAACTCTCAACCCTCTCAACTTCAGCACCATTGACATAACCAGGAGCGTGTGCACAACTCCCCTTCCTCAAGTCAATGACCAGCTCTTTTGTTTTGCTGACATTGAAGAAAAGGTGGTTATCATGACACCATGTCAGTAAGTGCTCTCCTCCATGACCTGGATCAACACGTTGACATCATATGAAGGCTTGCGTACTTCAAGGACTCTGTCAGGCGATGCCAACTCAGGACCACCCATATTGGAATGGCTGTGGATGAGATGCTAGATGAAGATCGATCCAACCTCTGCTCCTGAACAGACAGACTCGCATCTCCCCCTCCCGGACCACACTTCAATTAAAAATGTGAATGCCATACGAAACAACAAGTAGGCTCTCTATCTCCTTGATCTACTCCGACTCATCATTATTTGAGGTATAGCCCACCACGAAGGTATCATCTGCAAACTTGTAGATGAAGTCTGGTCACACAGTCAATCTTGACTCTATAGGGCAAAGAGCAGGTGGCTGAGATGTGTCTTGTGGGACATCAGTGCTGAGGATAACCAATTGTGCTCTATTGGTCAGGATGTTAATGATCAAAATAAAGTGTTGAGTCGCAGATCTAGGAGTTTCAGGATGAATTTCCTTGGAATTATAGAATAAAAGGTGAAGCTTTAATCAATGAACAATTGTCTAACTTGGATGTCTTTCCTAAACAGATGCTCCGTAGATGTGTGTGGAGCTAGGGAGATGGCAGCGGCCTAGACCTGTACTGATGTTAGGTGAATTACAGTAGGTTGAGATTGTCAAGGAGACTGCATGACTTACTTTTGAGAGCATGATGATTGTGAGAGGGTGCACGTGGCAGCTGATGTCCACATTCATGTTTTCCCCATAGAAGTCACTGAACAGATGTTTTTAATTCATGTATTGGTACTCGATGGTTTGGAGCACAAATGAGGCTTTGAAACTTGTACCACATATTCATTTTGCTCATCCCTGCATACTGACCACAGGTTAAATTAGTCAAACTAGTTCACAGGGACCTGACCAGAAAGTGCCACTTCAGTGCTGCAGGACTGAGAGGATGGACAGAGCATATTCAGGGAAGTGGTTACCTGCGATTATCATGTCAACATTGATGAAAATGCAGGAATGGGGACTGGTTACATAGGAAAGTGCATTGAGAACATCATCGTGATTAAACACTACACTGTCAAGGCAAACCAGAAACCATGGCTGACTGTAGAGGTTCATGCACTGCTTAGGGATCGGGACGTTGCCTTCAGATCGGGGGCTCAAGATGACTCTATGGTCAGCAAGAGTTGCGCTCTCCTGTGTCGTTAGGAAGGCAAAGCATGAGTACACATAGAAAATCGATTATCACCTTTGTGACACCAGGGACACCCGGCGCATGTGGCCAGCTCTACAAACCATAAGCGATTGCAAGTCCACCCTGAGCATCAGTGACTGTCCCTCCCTTCCTGGCGGGCTGAAAGCTATCTATGTACAATTTGATGAATGATGTGACATCAAGGAAAGCCCCCTCTCTTCCTGAGGAACAGGCACCCAGTCTGGCTGCAGCCAAGGTGAGGAGAACCCGAGCCAGGGTAAACCCATGCAAAGCTGCAGGACTGGACAACAGACTTGGTCAGGTGCTGAGGGACTGTGCAGCCCAGCTAACAGATCTTAACGGACAATTTTAATACCTCTCTGAAACAGTCCACTCTCCCTGCAAGCTCCAAGGCAGCTACCATCATTCCAGTGCCCAAGAGAGCAATGGTAACTGGTCCAGATAATTACTGCGCAGTGGCACTGACTTCACCAGGCATGAAGTGCTTTGAGGGGTTGGTTATGGATTGTATAAAATCCAATCTTCCAACTACATTGGACCCTTTCTAGTTCACCGACTCCTCAAATCAGTCCACTAATGATGCCATTGCCTTGGCCCTCCACTTCACCTGCCCCACCTAGAAAACAATGCCTCATGCACCAGGATATTGTCCATCGACTTCAGCTTGGCGTTTAACACTTTCATCCCTCAGAGGCTGGTGGGTAAAATGTCCTTGTTGGGACTCAGTACCCTTCTCTGCACTGAATCTTGAACTTCTTGATTCCAGACAGTCCAAGTTGGCACCAACATAAAAAACTCCATCACACTGAGCACAGGTGACCTCCAGGGTTATGTGCTCAGTGTGCTGCTGTTCACACTGCTGACTCACATCTGCACTGCCAGATCCAACGCACACCACATCACCAAAGTCGCTGATGATACTACAGTGGGTGGGCTCATCGACAACAATGATGAGTCAGCATAAAGAGAAGAGGTAGAGAGGCTTGATAAATGGTGCAAAAGCAACAAGCTGAGTCTCATCATGGACAAGACAAAGAAATAATCATGGACTTCAGGCGGGCACAGTCAACCACTTTCCATTGCACATCATTGGCAGTGCCATAGAGAGAGTGAAGAGCTGAACATCCACATAATGGGCAATCTAACCTGGACTCACAGCATCTCACTAGCCAAGAAGGCACTGCAGTGTCTACCCTTTCTGAGGAGACTGAGGTGTGCAGGGCTCCCCGCCCCTGTTCTAACAACTTTCTACAGGAGCACCATCAAGAGTGTCCTGTATGGTACGAAAGCTGCAAGGCATCAGACTGCAAGGCCCTACAGAGGATAGTAAAAACTGCCGAGAGGATTATCAGGGTTTCCCTCCTTCCTTCCTCCCCCCCCCCGCCCCCAATTATGACATTTACCAGGAGAGTTCCAGACAAAGGGCCCACAGCATTGTTAAGGATCCCCCACCATCCATCCCACAATCTCTTAGACCCACTACTGTCAGGAAGGAGGTACAGAAGCATCAGGACTAGCACTGCTAGACTGGGTAACAGCTTCCTTCCTCAGGCTGTGAGGCTATGGAATACACTGCCACTTAAAACCTTGTAGTCATAAATACATTGATTATTGCCCCTTCACTTGGAGGGATCGACTCCTTGATGTGGATGTGTTTCTGGTTGCTAGATATGCCCGGTAATTCAGCCAGTGAGTCATTTTGGTGAAGATGACTCTTGCCAGTGATGATTAACAGGTGTACATGTGGGTGTACATTTTGCCTGCTTTCCTTTTCTCTGACAAATTAGTGATGTTGCTGCCACAGCAACAATGCTTGTAAATTCAGTCCAAGCTTGGGATCTTTCTTCTAACTAGGCTATGTCTATCGATCCTTCCTTTAACCAACAGAATAATTAGAGGGATTCTGGAATAGAGTTGCTCTGTATTTGATTAATTATCTTCTACCTTCTACTGTTTATATTTGAAAAAATCTAGTTGCAGTAGTCTTGTCATCAAATCTATAACAGCAAAATGTAAAATTGCTCATGTAAATTTGCGTAATTGATGGTTATTGTAAAACTGGAATATTTTTATTCCTTTAGTGGTATATCAATATTATATATTGTCCACTATATCAGAATCAGTTTTATTATCAGTGATATGCAAAATTTGTTTTGTGGCAGCAGTACAATACAAAAACATAAACATACTATAAATTACAAAAATAAATAATGCAAAAACGAAAGGAATAACAAGATAGTGTTCATTGGTCAGGGGCTATTCAGAAATCTGATGCGAAAGGAGAAAAGCTTTTCCTAAATCATTGAGTGGGTCTTCAGGCTCCTGGACTAACTCCCCAACTATGGTAAAGAGAAGAGGGCGTGCCCCGGTTGGTGAAGGTGATGGATGCCACCTTCTTGAAGGTGTCCTCAATAATGGGAAGGATCTTTGGCTATAATGGAGCTAGCTAAATCTTGCAATCCTCTGCTGTTCCTTGCGAGCCTGTGCACTGCAGCTTCCATACCGGGCAATGATGCAACCAGTCAGAATGCTCTCCACTACATCTCTAGAAATTTGTAAGTGACATACCAAGTCTTCTCAAATTCCAGACTCATAACAAAGTAGTGATGCTGATGTGCCTTCCTCATGATGGAATTAATGTGTTGTATATTTTGATCCAGAGAAAGATGTATTAAACAACCCATACCAAGTTGTGACACAACCTTTTAAAATGGTCCATCATATTTCCATAGAAATTTACAAGAGTCTTGGAAGTAGAAGTAGAGCTGCTGGCATGTCTTTTTCATGATTATATCAATATGTTGTATGTTTTAATCCAGAGAAACTATAATTGGTAACCTGCATCCTATATTTTCAGCGAACTGATGGCAATGAGCCAGTCCTCAGTATGTGTGTAGCTGTGAAGAAGAAACTGCAACTCTACAACTGGCGTGGTCGAGAGTTCCAGGAAGCACAGGTGAGGATATCTCAGTTGAAGGAAATTCCAGCAAGGTAACCTGAAGTCAAGGTAGACATTAGCATAGGTTTCTCTCATTTCTAGTACTTTCTACCCCCTTCCCCCCCCCATCCATTTTTTCATTCTGGTTACTCTTTCTCTTTCCCTCCCCTGCCCATCACCTCTTTTCTCTTTCTTCCATGATCCACTGTTCTCTCCTGTTAGATTCTTTCTCTACCCCCTTATCGCTTCCACCTAACCTCTCTCCCAGCTTCTTTCATCAACCACTCCTCCTTCACCCATGCACCTTCCCCCTCACCTTGTCTCGCCTATCACCTGCCAACTTGTACTCTTTCCCTCCCCCACCCCACCCCTAGCCTGCATATTGTGGTTTCTGCTCCTTCCTGTCCAGTACCAGTGAAGATCTCACCCCCTCCATAGATGCTGCCTGTCTTGCTGAGTTCTTCCAGTTTTTGTATGCATCTTGCTCTAAATGCAAGCTTTTATGATCTAGAAGATCAGAATCAGATGTATTATCATTGACTGAGGTGATGTGAAATTTGTTGTTTTGTGACAGCAGTGCAGTGCAAAGATGTTACCTCAGTTAAAATTACAAAACTGTAAAGTGGAAAAAAAGAAAGGAATAATGAGGGTTCATCGGTTCATGGACTATTCAGACAGAGGGGAAGAAGGTGTTTATGATTTACTGAATATATGTCTTCAGGCTCCTTCCTGATGGGAATAATGAGAAAATACTTGGTAACATAGTGATAGATTTTTGCCTACTATATTTCTGCTCTTCCTCATTTGTTCTACATAATTTAACTTCTCCAGCTTGTTGTTCCATCATTAATCTGACCTTAAAGTTTAAAGACTAAGTGACGTATGTAATACTCATAAACTGACAGTGTATTAACCATTGTTTATCAATTGCCTCCTCTCATCTATGAACAGCTTGCACAAATTTATGTACTAATGTGTTCAATGAAATATTGCAGACAAATTTAACAGACTTTGAGGCAAAAGGAGTTTATGAAGAATGGAAGAGAGTGCAGCATATTCTTAACAACAGTGGTCTGCTGTCTCAGTATGCTTCAATTCTAAATGAATTACATTGAAGACATGTTTTGTTGTTGTTGCAGGCAGATTTCAGTGTTCCCGATGTTCCCAAATCCATGGCCTGGTGTGAGAATTCCATTTGTGTGGGCTTTAAAAGAGATTATTATCTTATCAGGGTACGTAAAATGTAGGTCACTGATTACCAGAATTGCGGTTTTTGATGGAAATTTGGTACAGTATATTTGTAACTTGATTGTAGAAATTCTTTTAATGTGCAGTTGATAGCCTTGTGTGAATGCTGAGACATTAAACTGAGCATGGACAGTAAGAACTAATGTGCGTTCCACGATGAATTTGCTTTATCAGTAACCCAACAATAATATTTTAATGATCTCTGAAGGTCAGAATTAAAGGAACAGATGTAATGGAACTGCTAATCAAAATGTTAGGTGGTGGGGTGGAGATGAATCTCTACCAAAGGAGGTGTAAGCAGTGGGTGGATGCGCGGAGTGGACGGAGCAAGCCCCTATTCCATCTCCCTGTTTCAAAAATCAATTTAATATATGGTCCCCAGATAAGGGACGTTAGCCTGCAGGTCACCCTTGGGCTGCTTAGCCCCCCCCCTCCCCCCCCCCAATCAGGGACACCTGAAGCCATGGGAGCAGGTGATAGGCGGTCATACGAGCAGCTGGTGCATATCACTAGTCCTGGTTGTGCAACCACTGATGTCAGGCAATCTCTGAAGAGTATGGATAATGGCTAGGGTCACCCATCTTGTAAAGACACCGTCCAGAAATTTGCCAGGAACAATGATGGTGAGGATAGATGAAAGAGCATGATCACCTACATCATATGACACGACACTTAACGATAATGGCTAGAATATTTATCCAGTAAATGGAGAGGCAGGTGCTCAGATTGCCAAGTTATCTGTTATTGTATGAGAATATGGTTCAACATTATAGGAAGTGGGAAACTTGTTTTTTTAATGTATGTTTGTTAGCCTTTGTTCAGTTTAAAGCCATCCACAAAAGCTCAGTTTAAAGATAAATGTGCTACATATATATATGAAACAAGTCTTTAATATCTAAAAATTGCTGAGTATTATCTTGCTAACCTTGCACCTTATCCCTGATTCTTTTTTCAGTCTTCTCCAATTAACTGTGGCCATTGATTTTCTTTTGTTGAATGGTCAACCATTTTATTGCTTCTGGTGACCGTGCAGGTTTCATGCAGAGCTATATTTGGAGCATTCCACAAATTTGGAGCAACAGTAGCCTAGCGGTTAGCTTAATGCTATTACAGACCAGGGTTCAGTTCCCGCTGCTGTCTGTAAGGAGTTTGTACGTTCTCTGCGTGAGCGTGTGGGTTTCCTCTGGTGCTCCAGTTTCCTCCCACAGTCCAAAGACATACGGGTTAGTAGGTTAGTATGGGTGTAAATTGGCAGTGCCAGAAGGGCTTGTTACTATGCTGTATCTCTGAATTAAAAAATAAATAAAAATAAAGGCACTGTTGTCTTTACTTACACTATTTAACTGCGTATGATTTACCAGGGCAGCACAGGTGCATATAACAGACTTTGATGAAACCATAACATTGCTGTAGTTTACAATAATTCAGAGAATAAAGCATACATTACATCTCCCTCCTCTCACCTCATAATGTATTAGTAACTACTAATTCATTCAGTTTTTCCCAAAACATAATATCAATGTTCTTCCAACCCAATTTCTAAAATACTTTTAATATGGTCATATTCATCTAGTCCTGAGTACCAGAGCTTTCAAAAACCATCATGGCCAGCTGACAGCACACTATGAAAAAGAAAGCTGAGTAATCTTTGGCTGAGGGTAATGTAGATTGTTCTTCTTCATGCCCCTATTCTGAGCTGAATGGATAAACAGCAGATGAACATGATTTTCAATTTAAGAAATGCCCTCATATCCTTCCCACAATCTCTTTGACCTCCTGCCGTCAGGCAGAAGGTACCACAGCACAGCATTAGAACCAGCACTGTCAGGCTGAGTAACAGCTTCTTCCCCCTGGCTGGCAGACTTCTTAACAGCCTGCTACCACCCAGCACACAGGAACACCCTGTCTGAATGCCCTGGCGCTCCCCAACTCAAAGGCACGCTCTTATCCTGTACTGGTCACTTTTCATCATTGATTGCTGCTGCTTCATATATATGACTGCTGTTTCATTATGATAGTGCCAGTGACATTTAATAAGCGTGCACCCTGCACTTTATGTCAACCTGTCAATCTTCAGGCCATGTCACTCGGGGAATGATGCTAATGTTATTTTGTAATTCTGTGTGCAGGATTGTAACTATATGTGCTGTGTGTGACTATATGGACTGTGTTTTGCACTTTGGCCCCAAAACAACGATGTTTTATTTAGCTATATATGTGTGTGGTTGAATGACAATAAACTTCAAAGTTCAAGATAGGAGCACAGTTAAAAGAATGAATGTTTCTTCGAAGCATACTAGCGCTCTAAGATGACTCCACATGAATACTTGTAGGTGATTCTTTCTGCCTGTGTCTTCATTTGCTTTGTTCTTCTGTCCAAGTTATATAGAAGTACGGCATGTAACAAACCATTCAACGCAACTCATCCATCCTGCCCACCAAGTTTACCTATGTCTGGCCCATATCTCCCATCCATGTACTTATCCAAATGACTTTTAAATGCTGTTATTTTAGCTGCTTCAACCATTTCCTCTGGCAGCTCATTCCATAAATGCACCACCCTCTGTGAAGAAGATGCTGTAAGTCTCTTTCAGATCTTTCACTTTAAACCTATGCCCTCTAATTTTTAGCTTCCCTTCCATGGGGAAAAAGCCTGTATGTAATCACCTTCGCTACACCTGTCATGATTTTATACAGCTCTATAAGGTCATTCTTCAATCTCCTACATGCCAAGGAATAAAGTCGCAGACTGCTCAACCTCTCCCTATAGTCCTCATTGAGGGATCAGAGGTGGAAAGGATGAGCAGTTTCAAGTTCCTGGGTGTCAGCATCTCTGAGGATCTATCCTGGACCCAACATATTGATGCAGTTACAAAGAAGGCATGAGTTTTACGAAATTTGGTATGTCAACAAAGACACTTGCAAATTTCTACATATGTACCATGGAGAACATTCTAACTGGCTGCATCACCGCCTGGTATGGCATGGGAGGCACTGCACAGGATTGAAATAGCTAGTGCAAGTTGTAAACTCAGCCAGCTCCATCATAGGCACTAGCCTCCCCAGCATCGAGGACATCTTCACGGCGTGATGCCTCAAAAAAGCGGCATCAGTCATTAAGGAGCCCATCTCGCAGGACATGCCCTCTTCTCATTCTTACCATGAGGGAGGAGGTACAGGACTTGAAGATACACAAATCAACGTTTCAGGAACGTCTTCTTACCCTCTGCCATGACTGATTTAAGGCCAGCATGCTAAATACCTTCTTCACCATGCTGTCTACTTGACACCATTTTCAGCATATCATATACTTGTACTCTTGGGTCCCTCTGTTCCATAACATTTCCTAGGGCCCAACATATAAGTCCTATCCTGGTTTGACTTCCTGAAAAAGCAACACCTTACACTTTTCTGAATTGATAGGTATTTGCCAATCCTTGATCCACTTACCTAGCTGATCAAGATTCCTCCCCCCCACCCCATAATTTTTGATAAGCTTCTTTCACTGTCTGCAATACCACCTATTGTAGTATTATCTGTAAACTTATAAACCAGGGCTTGTATATTCACATCCGAATTGTTTATATAAATAATGAACAATAGGGGTCCCAGGACTGACCCCTGTGGCACACCACTAGTATCAGGCCTCCAATCTGAGAAACAACCTTCTAATGTCACTCACATGCTCCAGCCAGTTGCAGGTTCAAAGGTTCAGTGTTTTTCTAATCTGTGGCAGGTGATATAATAGCATTTAGTTCTCTGTCAGCACAGTAATCTAAGCATAACATGTACACTCAGTTTAGGGCATTGCATGAATTCTTCATGTCACTACTTACTAGAAAAGGATTTCAGAAGTGTTGCTGTTAGTATGCCCTGACCATAGATCAGTAAGTGATTCAAATAGAGGTTGTTATCTTGTTGTTCCAAACTTGCTAGCAAATATTTCATGAGAGGAGGGATATGAAGGATGGGCTTGTTATCATATAAAGTATTGCCTGAATTCCTGATATTTCCTATCCCTTAGTTATACATGCGCACACACAGACAGACAGTCAAACAGGCATGCACACACACACACACAATGTTTCACAATTACGGACAGAAATGGACAATAGTAGTATATAATCTGAAAATACTTTACAGTCTCTATGAGAATGTACAATAAGTAGTAAACCATTTGCATTATTAATATGAAGACTCTTTTTAACAAGTGAAGATTATATTTTTGTGGGATAATCTAATTTTGAATCAATAACATGCATTTTTTTTTTCTTTGCAAACAGTTAGATGGAAAAGGTTCAATCAAGGAACTTTTTCCGACCGGGAAACAACTGGAGCCTCTCGTAACTCCCTTGGAGGACCAAAAGGTGGCAGTTGGGCAAGATGACTTAACAGTGGTTCTGAACAAAGATGGAATCTGCACTCAGAAATGTGCCCTGAACTGGACTGATATCCCTCTTGCTATGGGTATATAAAATTTAAATTATTCCTTGTTTTTAATCTTTTCTATTAATATTTTCACAGGATTCCTATAAATGTTAGTATTCGCAGAACTGCACAAGGATGGAAAATGATAGATACAGCCCATTCAGAGCAAATTGTAGCACCAGATTTGTACCTCAAGAAGAATTTGAAAAGCTTAACGATATTTGTCATTTTTCTTTCCCAAATAAATGTGGAAGCAAGATTTCCATCCCGTCCCCTCACTCTTGTTATTTTCTGAATATTCCCATCTGCAAAGACAAAGAAGCGAAAGAATTAAAAGTGACAAGAGGAAATATTTTTTGCATAGCAAGTAATTATGATATGGATTGGCTACATAATTTATCTTCTTAAGAGGTAATGAATCCAAAAGTAGACAAACAGTTAGAAGTAGTTATACTTGCCCATCATTTTTGTTCCTGATTATTGTTGTTGAAACTTTCTCCGCAACTAGTTTAACTCAGTACAGTATCATAGACTGAAGGGCCTTTTCTTATGCTGGACTCTTCTATGTTCTACTCAGGTTAAGTTAGTTACTCTGTAGTTACTGCACAATTATTTATTCAGCTTTTTTTCAGATGAGCATCCCTCTGAATCTGCAATTATCTTCCCATGCTAGCTTAAGGTGCTTTCTGAGCAAGTGATTTATCTAGTAAGTGAAGCCAGCCTTTCTAGTACGTTCTCTTTATTATATTTTAGCCCACCCGGAATCTCAACTATACCTCCAGCTGCTGACACTCCAGCATGCTCATTTTCATTGACCTTTCTGGATATTTCACATTGATATTTGGCCTGGTATAGTTCCCAGAATCAATTCCAGTAATACCATCTCCTCATTGGGTTACAGTAACTACAGATAAACTTGAGTTCTCTTGGAATACACTTCAGAAACTCCTCTTCAAACCTTTACCTCTTTCCTCTATCCTCTCGTAGCTTCTGAGTAACACACACAAAATGCAGGAGAAGCTCAGTAGGTCAGGCAGCATTTATGGAAAGGAATAAACTGTTGACGTTTTGGGTCAAGAACCTTATCAGGGCTGGAGTCAATCTTTTTATTATTGCCACATGTAGCCCATCTACTTAGTATTCTTCCTCCCCCAGGGTTGAGGTCTGGTGTTTCTGTAGCTCTGGGTTTTTATGGGATAGGCTTGCTAGCCTCATGCCCAACCCTCCTCCTTTCACAGCTGGGCTTGGGACTCTCCGTGGCTGTGTTATACATTTCTCCAATTTCCCTGTAGGTTTGCTGTTCATTATCCTTCTGACTAATTGGTGGTCTTTAGAATTAACTGGAAGTATGAAGGCACAATTAGCATTTTTACACTCTAAACAGATAAATTCTGCCCTTGGTCATTCTTGGATACTGTTCCCTCCAGCACACAGTATACCCTTTTCTCAAAATGCTCATCAACACCCCCTCCCCTGCCATCCTTCTCTCTTTCCCTACTGGTTCGGGCACCGTTAAAGTGCTGTACACTTGACCTTCACGGGGTTCCACATTGCACTGGAATGAGAAACAGGTTTAATATCACTGGCATATGCCGTGAAACTTGTTAACTTAGCAGCAGCGGTATAATGCAAAACGATAATATAGAGAAAAAAATAAGAAATAAATAAGTAAATCAATAAATCATTACTGTAAGTGTGTGTGTGTGTGTATATATATAAAATTTAAAATGGTGCAAAAACAAATAATATAAAAACAACAAGAAAGTGAGGTAGTGTTCATGGGTTTGATGTCCATTTAGGAACTGGACGGCAGAGGGGAAGAAGCTGTTCCTGAATCACTGAGTGTATGCCTTCAGGCTTCTGAACCTCCTTCCTAATAGTAACAATGAGAAGAGGTCATGTCCTGAGTGATGGGAATCCTTAATAATGAATGCCGACTTTCTGAGGCACCGCTCCTTGAAGATGTCTTGGATACTATGGAGGCTAGTACCCAAGATAGGGCTGACTAATTTTACAACTTTCTGTAGCTTCTTTTGATCCTGTGCAGTAGCCACTGCACCCCGCCCCCCCCCCCCATACCTGACAGAGATGCAGCCTGTCAGTATGCTCTCCACAGGGCATCTGTAGAAGTTTTCAAGTGTTTTAGGTGACAAACCAAATCCCCTCAAACTCCTAATGAAACATAGCCGCTGTCTTACCTTCTTTATAGCTGCATCGATATGTTGGGACCAGGTTAGATCCTCAGAGGTCTTGACACCCAGGAACTTGAAACTGCTCACTCTCTCCACGTCTGATCCCTCTATGAGGATTAGTTCGTGCTCCCCCGTCTTACCCTTCCTGAAGTCCACAATCAGCTCTTTGGTTGAGTGCAAGGTTGTTGCTGTGACACCACTCAACTTGCCGATATTCTCTCTCCTGTACGCTCTGGTCTCCATCTGAGATTCTGCCGACAGTGGTTGTATCATCAGCAAATTTGTAGATGGCATTTGAACTATACCTACCCACACAGCCATGGGTACAGAGAAAGTAGAGCAGTGGGCAACATCGTTAAGGTGCACCAATGTTGATCGTCAGTGAGGAGGAGATATTATTACCAATACACACTTCTAAATCCTTTCCTCTTGCACTATCCTTCCAGCCATAATTTGTCTGGTGTATTTCTGGAGTCATACAGTACAGAAATAGGTCCATTGAGCTTTTATATTTATGTCAACTATGGTAACCCTTTTCACATGCTTTCTGGATGCCCTGATGCATGGATTTAGAGTCAACTTGACTTCCTGATGACTGATCGCTTACCTTGCATTCTATTTGATTACTTGACAATTGAGCTTAATTCTATATTCACCAGGTCTTGATATGTGCTGTCTAAGTATAAATCAATGAATAGTTTTATTCCCTTCCAGTCTACGTCACAGATGACATTGCCAAACTGTAGAATAGCAGATGATCAGCTGTGGGTAGGTAATTCAGCATTATCCACGAATTAATATTGAATCTACTGTGGAGATCTGTGATTTGCTTGAAGAATACTTAACAGAGGGGATGGTGAAAAATGGATCATAAAAACACTGTAAAGGAATTTCCAAAATTTCTCAGTGAAAGGTGTTTCTCATGACTCATATCCACTTAATTTATTTATAATTCCAATAGAACATCAGTCTCCTTATATCATAGCCGTGCTGCCAC
This sequence comes from Mobula hypostoma, assembly GCF_963921235.1. Lineage (NCBI taxonomy): Eukaryota > Metazoa > Chordata > Chondrichthyes > Myliobatiformes > Myliobatidae > Mobula > Mobula hypostoma. The sequence goes on from NC_086097.1 coordinate 97,708,931, forward strand.
GATACGTAGAGATTCGTACCTTTGAGCCACGGCTGCTGGTACAGAGTGTGGAGCTGCAAAGGCCCCGGTTTATCACATCTGGAGGGTAAGTGTGCACTATCCTTTCACTACTATATTATATTCCAAATCAGATGCAAATTACAAAGCAAGGAGGGCATCAGCAGGAATTTAATCTTTCCGAGATAGACATTATAACTTGTCCAAGAATTGCAGCATCTCAGTTAGAAACTACCCTAATGTCTCATTCCAGATTATTAACAGTGCAGATGTATTAGTTTGAAATGTAGGGATACACACTATAAGAATGATATTACCCAGTACAGGTATCCCCTGCTTTTCGAAAGTTCGCTTTACACCACTTCGCTTTTACGAAAGACCTACATTAGTACCTGTTTTTGCTACCCGAGAGAAATCCGAAGAGGATTTTCACTTGTATGAAAAAAGGCGAAAAGCGAAAATAGCGTTCAGCGTTTGGTTTGCAGCGAGCTGTTATAGAGGCAGCGCGCACCCCGGGCAGTGAGAGTGGCGCCAAGCTCCTTCCCCGGGAACTACACTCAGCATCTCGGCATCAAGCCGCCATAGCTTTGAACTGTGTCTGTGAGCATCTGTGCTTTATCTCCATTTATTTTGTGCATCCGTTAGCAAGATGTGTCCTAAGGTATCAGAAAAGCCTAAGAGAGCTCGTAAAGGTGTTACGCTTAGCGTAAAACTGGACGTAATTAAGTATTTCGATCGTGGTGAACGAAATAAAGACATTGTGCATGCGTTGAACTTGCCTGCATCCACCATTCGTACTATTTACCCACAGAGAGAAAGAGTCTTGAAAGCTGCCAATGTTACTATTGGTTCTGCTAATAGCAAAGTGGTCTCTTTTAGTAGGCATCCAGTAATGGATAAAATGGAAAGTCTATTGCTTGAGTGGATTGATAGGTGTACAAAGCGTGGTATTCCGTTAAGTTATCGTATACTTGAGGAGAGATTAGTCAGTCTTTTTAATAAGCTGAAACAGAAAACACTGGACAATGGTGATGAAAGTTGTGTTATCATACAACAAAACAGTATAAAATGGAGTAATTCTGTGGATGAATTTCCATCAAATCTTTCAAAAGATTTATCTTCTCTGCTCCTCTGCCATATTTCTGTTTTCCTTATTAAAGTACTTGTCCAATTTCCTTTTATATCTATTTCCATCATACCTTTGGGAACTACTTTACAATCCGAGCTATTAAAATCTGTCTCCACCAGTCATCATCACAAACATTGCAAAATTTCTCTAATCTATCTTTTAGCCTCTCACCACAGAGGAGAACTATCCAATAATCTAATAACATTCACTAATCAGTCCAATAAATGTAATCCATTATCACTGGTAAATCTCTTTTATATCTAATTAAAAACCTTTAGTCTTATGCTATCATTATTCTAAAATGAATGAACTACTAGCCTAATTTCCTATAATCTATGTCCATTTATGAAGCTCAGAATCCAAACATGGAGCACTGGCTGTGTATTGATGATGATTCTTTTGGCTAAGTGTATCATCTCACAGTCTCCTACACTGAATTTCAATTGCCATTTGCTTTCCTACCCCATCACTGCATTAAAGCCAACTGCTACCTTTCCTGTTCTTAATAATACTTCAGCATTTTGCTGCCTGCAAATTTTGAAATTATGTCCTACACCTTTGGTCTAAATGTAAATTGATAGATTGATCTATTATTGTCTCATAAACAAGGTACAGTGGAAAAAATGTTGTTTTACAAACATATCACTTTATCACATGAGTAATTTGAGATAGTATAACAGAATGCAGAATAAGAGAAAATACAATGCATATAGACAATAAGGTGCAAGGCCATGATGCAGTACGTATATTGCAAGATCAAGGGACCATCTTATTCTACAAGGGAAATGTTCAATAGTCATATAACAGCAGAATGGAAGCTGTCCTTGAACCTGGCTGTATGTGCTTTCAGGCTTTATTATCTTCTGACCTATGGGAGAGGGTAGCAGAGAAAATGACCGGGGGGAGGAGGGGGAGGTGGTGGCTTTGATTATGTTGGCTGTTTTTTCAGGGCAGCAAGAAGCATAGACAGGGTCTATGGGGGAGGCTGTTTCTAGTGATATGCTGAGCTATGTCACGCAAAAAAATGTTGAACGAGGGGGGAACGCAAGTGTATATCTTCCTCTTAACAGAAGATTTAATTCGTGTTGTATTGTTATTTAGGTTTTTACCAATTAAGTTCTCCATTAATGCCCTGTGAACATAAACAAGTGTTTGTGCTCTTCACTGCACAAAATTGTAACGTTGAGTCAGGTTTGCAGGTCTGGCAAGTGAGACAGAAAACACTGACTACAAATAATTATATTGTTCATTTATTTATAAACAGTAAAAATTCAACCAAACATTCAAGTTATAGACACTACAAAGTTGAATGTTCAACAAGCGTGCTTTAATAAACATACATTCAATAAACATACTTAGCTAAAAGTGCGCACAGAGCATGCCTTCCCAGTGGTTATGTGCACCCTTGCCTTAAACAAAGGAAGAGAGAGCAAGCCTCTTCCACGTGTTATACCTGAGATATTTGAACTAGACACCAGGTGACTAACCAATGGGAAAAGCAGCTGCAGTTTCTAAACTAACCAATCATGACAGAAGCGACTTTCAGCAACCGGAATAAGCCATGCCCCCCACCACCACCACAGAGGACCCAAGTATATTTGCATTCCTTCTGGGATTTTTAATTTGGTGCTGACCTGTAAATAAATGTACCACCAACGCAGAACATTTCGAAACTCTTCTAAAATTCTACTTTTTTAATTTGGCCTACTTTTAGGATTACTTAATGCCTGTTTATATAATTTAGTAAATTCAATTACATTTTATTCTATATAATGTTTGCCTTTACTTATGATTTTAAATTTGTTTCGTATTCTATGACTATATTGATTTATCATTACAACCTTTGTAAAGCAGTTTGAGCCTACATTTTGATGTATGAATGATGCTATATAAATAAAGTTATTATTAATATCAATTTTCTCCCTGTTTCTAAACTAATAACATCTTTTTGTTGCACAGTACATCTGGCAATCTCAGAGCCTCCATTTTTTCTTTCACTATGTAATTATTATTGTCATTAGCTATAAGGCCTATATATTTGAATATCTGTATAGATTTGTTGACTTCATTGAAATCATGCAGATTTGTTTGGATCAAGAATGTAAAGGCAAAATACTCATCTGAAAGCTGTTTTACCTTGCATTCCTCCTGTAGAAGAAGGCTGAATTTCTTAATTTCACAGTCAAAGAGCTTCTCTTCATTTGCTTATTATTAATCTGGAAGCTGGACAAATGTAGTGTTTTCATCTGTCTCTCTACCTTTCTCACCTGCGGGCCACATTTTTTTCTTCCCAGGTCTAATATTGTTTACGTAGCTAGTAATCACTTCGTGTGGAGACTGGTACCTGTTTCAATTGCAACTCAGATTCGACAGCTTCTTCAAGACAAGCAATTTGAACTAGCTTTGCAACTTGCTGTAAGTATTTATGGAAGTTAACCTCTGGATATTGCATGTTTTTTTAAATTACTGTTAAAATACAGTGAATATCAACTTGCATTGCTTGTCCTTATATCTCCCTGATGCAAGAGGGTATGATGATCTTAGCTTTGATAATACCCTTGATTGCTGTATTTAATGTACTTAATTAAGTGAAATGGCACGGTAATTGTTTGCAAATTAATGTCTTCCTTATGATTTTGAGATGTCCAAGATATTTCGGACTATTCTGCATACTTTATATTGGGAACTAAAAAAAGTAAAATGTTGGAAGCACACAGCAGCTTGGGCAGCGTTAATGGAAGGGGAAATAGAGTTAAAATCTAGCCAAGCGCCTTTAGTCAGTCAGAACTGTGAAAGAGAGAAAACAAGTTTGTTTGCATTTGCAGTGAAAGTTGGAAAGGATGACTCCAAAGATAAGATCTAGTAAAATGAGGCCGAAATTACAAGCGATTAAGTTGTACAGATGTTCCATTTGATGGGTTAAAGGGGCAGTGTGTGTGAAAGGGAGATGTACTGCTGAGCAACACACACAAAATGTTACAGAAACTCAGCAGGTCTGGCAGTATCTATGGAGAGGAATAAAGAGTCAATGTTTTGGGCCAGAACCCATCATCGGGCCTCCAGATAAAAGGTCTCTGCCTGAAACTTCAGCTTTTTATTCCTCTCCATAGATGCTGCCTGATTTACTGAGTTCCTACAGCATTTTGTGTGAGTTACTCTGGATTTCCAGCATCTACAGAATTTCTTGTGTTTATGCATTCCTGAGGCTCTACAAGGTATTGATCAAAAAACATTTGCAGTATTGTGAACAGTTTTGGGCCCCTTATCTAAGAAAGGATGTGTTGGCATTGAAGAGGGACAAGAAGGTTTCTGGGGATGAAAGGGTTAACATGTGAGGAGTGTTTTATGGCTCTGGATCTATACTTGCTGGAGTAGAGAAGAATGAGGGAGAGTATCTCATTGAAATCTATCAAATATTTAAAAACCAAGATAGAGTGGACATGGGGAGGATGTTTCCAAGAATGGGAGAGTCTAGGGCCAGTGGGCACTGCCTCAGAATAGAGGGAGTCCAATTAGAACAAAGGTGAGGAGGAATTTCTCTAGCCAGAGGTATTGAACCTGTGGAATTCATTGCCACAGATGACTGTGAAGGCCAAGTTATTGGGTATATAGTCAAAGCAGAGGTTGATAGGTTCTTGATTAGTAAGGGCTTCAAAGATAACACAGAGAAGGCAGGAGAATGGGATTGAGAGGGAAAATGAATCAGCTATATTAGAATGCCCTAATTCTGGTCCTATGTTTTATTGTCTTATGATTTCATAGCTTAATTTCTTCATGTTTTATTTCACTGACTTCCATCTAGAAATGGTGAGTGGAGAAGAAGGTGGAAGATTATAACATATGATGTTAAGGCATCAGACAAAGTCAGGAAGCAAAAGGTTGACCATGGTACAACTAATATTGTGAGTTGCATATATTTTAATGCAAGAAGTATTGTAGGAAAGACTGATGAGCCCAGGGCATGGATCAACATATGGGAAATTGATATTGCAGCCATTAGTGAGACTTAGTTGCAAGAGGGGCAGGACTGGCAGCTCATTATTCTAGGATTCTGTTGTTTTAGACATGATAGAGCAGGAGGCATTAAAGGGTGGAGGGATGGTGTTACTAGTCAGGGAAAATGTCAAGTCAGGACAGACAGGTGAACTCATCTAGTGAGGCTTTGTGGGTAATACTGAGTGATAAGAAAGGTATGACCACATTAATGGGGCTATATTATAGACCACTCAACAGTCCGCAGGATTTAGAGGAACAAATTTGCAGAGATATCACAGACTTTGCAAGAAACATACTATTGTGATAGAAGGTGACTTTCCACATATTGACTGGGACTCCCATACTGTAAAAGGACTAGATGGGATAGAGTTTGACAAATGTGTTCAGGAAAGTTTCCTTAATCAGTACATAGAAATCCCAACAAGAGGGTATATAATATTTGATCTCTTAGTAGGGAATGAGACAGGGCAAGTGACAGAAGTTTGTGTAGGAGAACACTTTACATGTAGTGACCGCAATGCCATTAGTTTCAAAGTAAGTATGCAAAAAGATGGGTCTGGTCCACGAGTTGAGATTCTAAATTGGAGAAAGGACAATTTTGATGGTATCAGAAAGGATTTGGCAAGTGTGGATTGGGAGAGGTTGTTTTCTGGCAAAGGTGTACTTGGTAAGTGGGAGGCCTTCAAAAGTGAAATTCTGAGAGTGCAAAGCTTGTATATGCCTGTCAGAATAAAAGGCAAGGATAACAGGTTTAGGGAACTTTGGTTTTCTAGAGATATTGAGGCCCTGGTTAAGAAGAAAAAGGAAGTGCATAGCAGGTATAGGCAGGTATGAACAAATGAGGTGCTTATGGGGTATAAGCAATGCAAGAGAACACTAAAGAAATAAATCGGGAGAGCTAAAAGAAGGCATGACGATGCTCTAGCAGACAAGGTGAAGGAGAATCCTAACGGTTTCCACAGTTATGTTAAGAGCAAAAGGATTATAAGGGACAAAATTGGTCCTCTGGAAGATCAGAATGGTAGCCTATGCGTGGAGCAAAAGAAATGGGGGAGATCTTAAATGGATCTGTACTTACTCGGGAGAAGAACACAGAATCTATAAAGGCAGCAGCGGGATCATGGACCCTGTACAGATTACAGAGAAGAAGTGTTTGCTGTCTTGACCCCAATCAGGGTGGACAAATCCCCAGGGCCTGACAAGGTGTTCCCTTGGACCCTGTGGGAAGCTGGTGCAGAAATTGCAGGGCCCCTAGCAGAGATATTTGAAACATCTTTAGCAACAGGTGAGGTACTGGAGGATTGGAAGATGCTAATATTGTTCCACTTTTTAAGAAAGACTAAGAATAAACTAGGAAACTATAAGCTGGTGAACCTGACATCAGTGGTGGGAAAGTTATTGAAAGGTATTCTAAGAGACCAGATATATGATTATTTGGATAGACAAGGACTGATTAGTGAAAGTCATTATGGCTTTGTGTGTTGTAGATCATGTCTAATTGAACTTATAGTTTTTTGAGGATGTTACCAAGAATGTTGATGAAGGCAAGGCAGTAGGTGTTGTCTGCGTGGACTTCAGCAAGGTATTTGACAAAGGCCTTCATGGAAAGTTGGTCAGAAAGGTTCAGTCGCTTGGCATTCAAGATGAGGTAATAAATTGGATTAGACATTGGCTTTGCAGGAGGGGCCAAAATGTGGTTTAGATGGTTGCGTCTCTGACTGGAGGCCTGGGGATTGGCGCTGAGTCTTGTTGTTTGTTATCTATATCAGCGATCTGGGTGATAATGTAGTTAACTGGATCAGCAAGTTTGTGGATGACACCAACATTGGAGGTGTAGTGGACAGCAAGGAAGACTACCAAAGCTTGCTGGAAAAATGGGCTGAAAAATGGCAGATGGAATTTAATGCAGACAAGTACAAGGTGTTGCACTTCACTAGAACAATTAGGGTAGGTCTTACACAGTGAATGGGAGGGCACTGAAGAGTGCTGAAGAACAAAGGAATCTGGGAATACAGTTCCATAATTCATTGAAAGTGGTGTCATAGGTAGATAGGGTTGTAAAGAAAGCTTTTGGCACATTGGCCTTCATAAATCAAAGTACTGAGTACAGGAGATGGGACGTTATGTTGAAGTTGTACAAGATGTTGGTGAGACTTAATTTAGAATATTGTTTTCAGTTTTGGTCATCTATCTGCAGTAAGCATGTAAATAAGATTGAAAGAATACAGAGAAAATTTACAAGGATGTTGCCAGTACTGGAGGACCCGAGTTAAAAAGAAACATTGGATATTTTAGAACTTTATTCCTCGGAACATACAAAATTGAGAGGAGATTTGATAGAGGTATACAAAATTTTGAGGGGTAGAGATAGGGTAAATACAAGCAGGCTTTTTCCACTGAGGTTGGGTGAGACTACAACTAGAGGTCATAGGATAAGGATGAAGGGTGAAATGTTTAAGGGGAACATGAGGAGAAACTTCTTCATTCAAAGGGTGGTGAGAGTGTGGAACGAGCTGCCAGTGCAGGTGCTAGTTGCAAGCCCAATTTCAATGTGCAAAGAGAAGTTTGGATAGGTACATGGATAGGAAGGGTATGGAGGGCTATGGTCCAGGTGTACGCCAATGAGACTAAGCAGGTTAAATGGTTCAACATGGGCCAAAGGGCCTGTTTCTGTGTAATTTTCTATGACTGAAATGTAAGAATAGAGAGATGGGATTTAAATCATTATTGGTGCTGAGCACATAAAATCTACCTGGCCTTTATTGGAATGCATGCTGGATTGCTGAAAGTAATAGTAAAGAAATTATGGAAACTGCTACCACAACAACCATTCATGGATCTCTGGGTATTCAGTGTATTAATGGAAAAATAGATTATTACATCCCTAATCCGTGAGACAAGAGGATTACAATCAGTAACAATCAGCTGGTTGATTAAATGTCGTCATGAAACTGAGACTAGGATTTTGAACAATATGCATTGGGTAACAAACATGATTGAAATCAATAAAGTAATGAAAAACAGTTGAAGGAAGTTAGTGTACTCTCCAGCACACATCTGTAGAAGTTTGTCAAAGTTTTAGACGACGTACTGAATCTTCACAAACTTCTAAGAAAGTAAATGAAGGTTAAGAAAGAGATGTAATAGACGTGCTCAAACTGGATTTATTTCTTCATCCCAAAAAAAGTTTGAACTTTGTCTTAAACTTACTCAGTGAACGAAGATTATGACTCTCTTGGGTTGATAATTTCAAGGTTTCACAATCAAAGTAAAGTAGCTTATCCTCCACTAGATGTTTTTAATCTGACAGTAAATGCTAGAATGATTAATGGAGCCTTGGCATTCGTGAAGGGTATTATTCAAAAATTGACTGTTTTGCAGACTACTTTAAGGGAGAACTCAGAAGATTGTTGTTGGACAGGAGTTGCTCAAGGCCAGACCAGATAAAAGACCAGATATATGCCTTTGTTTCATTTATATAATGGTTTTATGTGTCCATTCTTTTCATTTAAGTTTAAGTTTCCTAAATTACCACCTCAGTAACATGATCCTTGGTATTATCACAAAGCAGTTGCTAGCTTAGATATTCACTTAGATGGATAGGATAAATATTTTGTAGCATTGAATGTCTGATTCAGATAGTAATGATATATTCCAAGACCATCTTCAGTTCGCCTGGGAGCCTGTGATTATTAATCTTCCTACAGTATATAACTTACCTAGAGAACTCAATTGACCTTCTGAAGGGTCTTGGCCCGAAACGTCAGCTATACTCTTTTCCATAGATGCTGCCTGACCTGCTAAGTTCCTCCAGCATTTGTGTGTGTTCAGTGAATTTCAAGCATCTGCTGATTTTCTCTTGTTTGTTGACTGGGCAAAGTAAGTTGGTTTCAGAATTTAGTCAATAAAATGCACAATTTTTTTAAAAAAAGATGTAATGTGCTACATGTGAAAGCACATTAATTATAATTCTGTTGCATTGAGTATCTCAGGCAGTGAAAATGATCAAAGATTCTTTTCTCCAGCCAGGCAGTTGTGCAGCACTTGGTTACAGATACTCTTTAGATTGCACCAGAACTTTATGCTGTCTGCCTTTCCTTCTCCTCATTGTTTTGGGTGGTATAGTAATATAACAGTTAGCTGTCACAAAGTTTCAGGTACCAAGATTTCAATCCTAATCTCTGCTATCCTTGTGGTGTTTGCATATTCTTGGTCACCACTTCAATTTCCCAAATACATACTGCTAGGTTAACTGGCTATTGCAAATTACCCATTTTGTAGGTAAGTGACAAAAGTATTAAAGAATTGATGAGTATTTGAAGAAAAGAGTTAGAGTTGAGGGGAATGGGACTGACAGGAGCTAGCATGGGCTTGATGAGTTGTAATGAGTTTCGGATTATGTTGGGTTCTCTTTCACAGAGTAGGGGTCTTGTTATAGGACTTACTACCAGACAGGATAGCAAGAATATTCTGATTGTTGTTCATTGGACATTTACAAAAGAAAGCCATGTATTTTATTCACTTATTTCCCATCAAAAATTTTCATAAGCCGATTGGTCTATGCTTCAGAGTGCTGTGCTCAGTGGTGTTTGTGAATACTGACTGTCTACTTATCACTCAGTATTTGTCTGAAGTGTTGCCATTTTATTTCAGAAAATGAAGGATGATTCAGACAGCGATAAATGGCAACAGATTCATCATATACAGAACCTTTTTGCTTTCAACCTGTTCTGCCAAAAACGCTTTGATGACTCCATGCAGGTTTTTGCTAAGCTTGGCACAGGTAACAACATACCTATACCATTTTTAAATAGATGATGAACCAGGGGCCAGTGCAGGACAGTGCCAGGAATGATAACAGCATATGAATACAGGAAAGAAGTTGAAACTCTCGTTAGTAATCTCTTACTAATTCTTACTTCCCTTTCTATAATCAGAAATGATGATTAAGTGAAGCAATATTGGGTATGTGTAATGGAAACAGAGATAGTAAGGGGCTTAGTAATTTAGCAATTATGAGGAACTTCTGAGAGGATTGGTTTGAATGTGTAATGGAAACAGAGATAGTAAGAGGCTTAATAATTTAGCAATTATGAGAAACTTCTGAGAGGATTGGTTTGAATGTGACAAGGAACAATGTAGTATTGTGCATTAAAGAACATAGAAATAAGAGGAACAGTTCATAACAGTGTCATATCCCAAACTGAAGGTATATGAAAGATCTTAAATATTAACTCATTTAATCTTAAATATCAACTATATTTAAGGAGCACTTAATACATACATATTTAAAGCTATAGATATGCACTGAAGGTTTTAGATATTTTGGATTGCAAAGGGAACTGAATTATATTCTTTTCATTAAATTTATTTGATTTATCAGATCCTACTCATGTGATTGGTCTGTATCCAGACTTGTTGCCAGCTGATTTCAGGAAGCAACTTCAGTATCCAAACCCACTTCCCACACTATCTACTGCAGAGCTGGAAAAAGCACACTTAGCACTCATAGACTACTTGACCCAGGTAAACGTCCCTGGTGAAATCAAATTCTGCCTTCTTTGAGTACACCTGTAAGGGCATGCATAACTTTGAAGTAACATATCATGAATGCTCCTAGGGCTTTGTTGCTTGTCATATTTGAATGGTTCATTGGAAGATTGGTTCAACTCAGGCTGCGATTGGACTTAGAACAACAGAGTGTCAGAAATATCTGAATGTATTGGATTGGGGTTGGCTACACTAAAGTAAATGCTGCAGAGTTTGGATTTGGGCAGGAAATCGGGTATTATACCTGTTAAAGGTGAATACAATTATATTTACAAGTGGTTTGTACCTCCTGGAAAGAAGTGCAGACTACCTAATGACGGATACACAAACATTGGGCTTTGTAAAATAAATCTTGTAGTGACGTGGTCGTGAGATGCATGGTGGGTTTAAATACAAATTTGTTTATGGCATTGTAAAGCTTTATTAATATATTGTTTATAATTTTTGTCATTCTTCCTAGAAACGAATGCATTTGGTTAAACAACTGAATGATTCAGATCCCTCTACCACTTCACCACTAATGGAAGGAACACCAACCATTAAGTCAAAGAAAAAGTTGCTCCAGATTATTGACACAACATTATTAAAGTGTTACCTTCAAGTGAGTAGGGCAGCATTGTGATCCAGTAACATGATTTGTCCGACTTTAAAGGCAAAAGCAAATGTTGCACTTCCTTTTCCCTGTTGAGGTGTTGACATGTGCCTCAGTGAACCATTCTATTTTGAGCTTTCAACATTGTGGATGGTGTTGTTCAGCATGTGCTGGTTGATAGAGACACAGCATGGAGCAGGTCCTACTGCTCAAACTGCCTTTGCTGCAGTAGAGGACCTTTCTCTTCCAGTGATGAGCTAAATTACAACCATCAGTTGTGGGATCTTGAGGGAAAATTTGGAGGAAAACAGTTATTATTGCATTGTTAGATAAGGAAGGTGTGATAAAGGGGGACTTGGCAACAGATTTGAAACCAGGACATAAATTTTAAGTCTGAGATAAACATTGGAGCCAAAGGTGAATGAGGATTGTGTTGTTTTAGAAAGAGAGCAGCAAGATTTTGTGTGAGCTGCTTCTAATTTAAGATTGTGGGTGGACTGCCAACAATAGGCATCTCATGACACTGGAAAGATACTACCCACAGTTTCCCTGGAAAATCCTCCAAATTCACTAGATGTATACAAAAACCAACTTCACCTCTCACTAGTCAGCTCTAGCAGGCAGTCAACGCAGTTCACCTGCTTGACACTGGACTTCTGAAACAGATGCTCTGTTTAAGCAGAAAGAGGGAAATTCTTAAGAAGGTATTCCGTGTTTCCTGGAATGGCTCTTAGGAATCCCTGGTCCATGATTGCCTAAAGTAGAGAATAAGTATTCAGAAGGTACTCAAATCATGTTTTGGAAGCACACTCAAGTGGCAGGATTTTAAGCCTCAGTTCTTGGGACTGCCCAATTGGTACATTTGCCACAATTGCACAAAAGGTCAGGGCAGACATAGAGAAACAGAAGTTACTGCAATTGTTTATCTTCAGAATAGTCGAGTCTAGAAGTACCTAAGGCACACATGAGTTTCAACTGCAGGTGGGGTGAATCAGCTAGAGATGGAAAGTATTTACAGGGTGATTTTGTGGAAGGCAGTATTTCACAATTAGCAGCTAATTTTAGGATTTACTAACTTATTGAGATTTCATCAGTCATTGAGAGGAATAGAGCCAACAATTAGGAGTAGGGAATGCCAAGGATGGTGGCTTCAGTCTTCCCAGTATCTAACTAATCTTGGCTTCATCCGTCACAGGTACTGTGACAAGACAGTGGAGGGGATGAAAAAGATGATGAAGTAGAGCTGTGTGACGTTAGCATACAAAAAGTTCTCATCATTCTCCTTACTGAATGCTGACTGTTTGTTTCAGACTAATGTAGCTCTTGTAGCACCATTGTTACGGCTGGAAAACAACCATTGTCACATTGAGGAGAGCGAACACGTTCTGAAGAAAGCACAGAAGTACAGTGAGCTTATTATTCTGTATGAAAAGAAGGGTCTACACGAGAAAGGTAAAATAATAAACTTAAATCCATTGCAGTCCTGTTTCCTTTTACAGGAGCAGGAGTAACCTGTTCTACTATCCACTTCATGATTGATCTCTGAACTAAAACAGTTAGCCACCTGAACACTATCTGCTGCCCTTTCTTAGCTAATGAATCGGTACTTCTCTCGTTGAACAATACTTGGAAGAAGCACCAAGGATAGTGGTGTAAAATTAATTCTGGATAAGGTTTTCATGTCCAGCAACAAGCAGCAAGATATCAATACCAGCAACTGAATTGTCCTCAGCCTGATGGACGTAATTGTCAGATACTGTCAGTGGTGATAGTTTAAGCCTAAGGCAAGAGATGAACCTGCCTGACATCGGCCTCAGTTTGCTTGTTATGGAGCTATCAATCCACATTAATGTTTATAGGATTGTCTTGATAGAGACAAAGTCCCACCTTCATACAATCCACATGATAGCATGGAATGATGGTGCCCTGAATGTAAAAGAGGGGAAAAACACTAGTGTTCCCAAAGTAGCCAAATTTGTACCCAAGTACTTGCATTTCCATTACAACACTGACATCTACCTCACAATGCGAAATTTCCTTAATTATGTCCTACCACATTATAAGCAGCCAATTATTACCCAATATTTTACAGTCAACCATCAGAAAAGGGACACATTATGCTATCAGCATACTTACCAATGGCCTCTTATATCAGATTTTCCTATAACTATTTGGTTTCAATCTGTTAATAATGTTTCATCCAAATCGGCAAAAGAGGTAAATTCCAGAGGAGAGGTTCAAGTGACTACCCTTCAAGTCAGGCATCATTTGACAGAAAGTGGCAACAAGAGTCTTAGTAAAATTGAACTCATTAGGAGTAAGAATAAACACTATTATGTTGAGTTATATCTTGCCTGAAGAAAGGTGGTTGTGGTTGTTGGTCCATTATCTCAGATCCAAGCCATTGTTGCAAGAGTTTCTCAGGGCAATGTCCTGGGTCCATCTGCCTTTGGCTGCTGCCTCAGTGATATTCCTTCCATTGTGGTGAGGAGATTCATTGATTATACAGTGTTCAATTCCTTTCAAAATGACATACTATGCCTGTGTGCAGCAAAGAAACATATCATTTGAACAGGGTTGATAATTGGGAAGTCAAGTTGTCATGCAAATGCCAGGCAATAGTAGTTTTCAACTAGAGTGTCAAGCTACCAACCTGTGATATTCAATGGCATTATTATAACTTGAACATCTTGTAGTTCACAATTGACCAGAAGCTCAGCTGAGCTTGCTACAGTACATAAATGTTATCATGGCTGCAAGAGCAGATCAGAGACTTGCATTGCAGTATGATTCATTTCCTGACACACCACATATAATGTGCCAGTTATGAGTGTGATGGAGCTTTCCAGCTGCATGGATGACTGCATCTCCATCAATACTCAATATCTTCAAAACAGCTTGCTGGATTGGCAGTCATAGAGTCATAGAGCACTACAGGACAGAAACAGGCTCTTCAGCCCATCTAGTCCATACCGAACTGTTAATCTGCCTACCGTAAACACTAAATACTCTGCAGATGCTGGGGTCAAAGCAACACTCACAACACGCTGGAGGAACTCAGTAGGTCGGGCAGCATCTGCGGAAACGATCAGTCAAAGTTTCATGCCGGAACCCTTCATCGGGACTGAAGAGAGAGGGGGCAGAGGCCCTATAAAGAAGGTGGGGGGAGGGTGGGAAGGAGATTGCCTATTGACACGACTGTTCAGCAGATGACACAATAGCAACAGCTCTACACACTGTCCTTACACATCTGGGGAAGAAGGATGCTTTTGTAAGAATGCTGTTCTTGGACTACAGTTCAGCATTCAACACCATAATTCCCTCCAGGTTTGACAGGAAGCTCAGAGACGAAGGGTCTCGGCCTGAAATGTCGACTGTACCTCTTCCTAGCGATACTGCCTGGCCTGTTGCGTTCACCGGCAACTTTTATGTGTGTTGCTTGCATATCCAGTCTTTGTTTGATAGGTTTCAGTGAGATCCATGAGACTTAGGAGCAGAGTTAGGCCATTCGGCCTGTCGTGTCTGTTCCACAATTCCATCATGGCTGATTTATTATCCCTCTCAACCCCATTCTCCTGCCTTCTCCGTATAACTTTTGATGCTCTTACTAATCAAGAACCTCTCGACCTCTGCTTTAAGTATAACCAATGACTTTGCTTCCACAGCTGTCTGGCAATGAAATTCATAGATTTACTGCCCTCTGGCTGAAGAAAATCTTCAACCCTGTTCTAAAGGGACCTCCTTCTATTCTGAGGCTGTGCCCTCTGGTCCTACACTCCCCCACTATATAAACACCCTTTCCATGTCAACTCTATCTAGGCCTTCTAATATTCGATAGGTATCAACGAGGCCATGCTTCTAAACTCCAGTGAGTGCAGGCCAGGAGCCATTAAGTACTCTTCATATATTAATACCTTTCATTCCTAGGATCATTCTCGTAAATCTCTGGACCTGCTTCAATGCCAGCACATCCTTTCTTAGATAAGTGGCTTAAAACTGCTCATATTACTCCGTGAGCGGTCTAACCAATGCCTTAAATAGCCTCATCATTACGTCCTTGCATCCTTCCACCAATTTGCCTGACCAGAAGTATAAAAAGTCACTTTCATTTAAATAGCTCCATTACACTACTGCTAAATAGATGCTTTTGTTGCTGCTGTTATCATTGTCATGTTGCAAATATGCACAGCAAGCTGCTAATTTTTTGTCCATTTGCTTCTGCATACTCCCTGCTTCCTCAGCACCTTCTGCCCCTCCACCTGTCTTTATATCATCCACAAACTCGGCCACGAAACCGTCAGTTCCGTCATCCAGATCATTGACGTATAATGTGAAAAGAAGTGATCTGAACACCAACCCCAGCATCCAGAAAATCCCCCCTTTATTCCCATTCTTTGCTAGTTTGTCCATGGCAGAATCTTTCCACAGGTTTCACCTTTTTTAGCAGCCTCGCACTGTGTCAAAGGGTTTATAAAATTCCAAGTAAACAACATCCACTGATTCTTGTTTGTCTTTCTTACCTGTTATTTCCTCAAAGAATTCCAAGGGAGTTGGACTGCACCACTGTTTTAATGTATATAATTCATAGATAAAAGCCTGTTTTATGACATGTTGTCACAAATGTTCAGGTGGCTTTAAAACACTGTGGTGCTGCAGTCATCTGTCCATTCCTCCCTTGTTTTTGAAGGATATTTCATGTGCTGTTGTGCTTTCTTTGCAGCTTTACAGGTCCTTCTAGACCAGGCAAAAAAAGCTAACTCGCCACTGAAAGGACATGAGCGAACTGTGCAGTACCTGCAAAGACTGGGTTAGTAATAGTTAGTAATGTATTATAGTAACATTACACAGAAACCAGTTAATTAACAGATGATTGATCAATGTAGTTAGTTCCTTCTCTGATTCACTGCAGTTTTCAGGTTGTAATTAGGTTCATGGGCTGTGATGAAGGACATGGCTGCAGATCATGAGCCAGTGACTTCTGAATAGGACATTTATGCAGACATTGAGTGAGACGAGATTGAGGTTAGCTTTGATGCTTGCTGTTGCATATTGGCAGGAAGGGTCTTTGGAAATATTGGCATTCAAGAAGCCTTCTGAGGCCTTCCAGTAATCTGCAGTTTTTACATTTGGAATTTGATGATTTTAACTTGTTATGGTTAATTTATGCATTAGATGTATTCCAGAAGAAACCTTTCTGTACCTATTTTCTGATATGTTTCTTTTCTCTTTAGGGAAAGAGAACTTGAATATAATTTTTGAATTTTCTCTTTGGGTCCTGAAAGCATGTCCTGAAGATGGATTAAAGGTTGGTGTTTATAACAGGCTTTGTTTTGATCCTTAGTTAAAATCTAAATAGTTTGCTATACATGATTTTCATTTGAGTCCTGACATATGTCCTGTGTGAATATAATTGTCAATGTCGCTTGATACTAGTTGATAAAGTTTTATGGAGAGATTATGCTATGTAGCTGCAGTGCTGAGATGGAACTTTATCATAGACTGTAACATGGCAAGGAGATGTCTGTCAGGAGCAGAATTGCTCAGAGTTTAAACACCCAGATGAATTTACCAAGGTGCACAACAAATTGGTCCATACTTGCTTTTGGTCATCTTTGTTTAGATATTTACAGAGGATCTCCCTGAAGTGGAAAACCTACCAAGAGACAAAGTATTGGAATTCTTGAAGGAGAGCTTTAAGGAACTTGCTACTCCGTACCTGGTAAGAACTCTTCATATCTGGAAATAGTATTAATATTACTCTCAGTGATGTGTCCATTTTGTTACATTTTATACAGACATGTCATTGGGTGTTCATCCTTTCCCGCACTTTTCACAGACCGGCATAAATTTTCCTTTAATTTGCTGGGTGTTCCTTCAGTATTTGGTCAAGAATGCAAGGTTGAGTTTTGCAAGTTATTTTCAATTCAATTGATGTTCACATTGATGGAGTAGGACTTGACTGGTATGGAAGTATGAAAAAGGCACTTGCATTTAAATAGTTCTATTACACCACAGCCAATTAAATGTTTTTGGACTTGCTGTTATCATTGTCATGTTGGAAGCATGCACAGCAGACTGCCACAAGTAGTATATCTGTATTAGTGTTGCAGATTGGACATTAAATATTGGTCCAGAAATCTGGGATAGCTCTTGCTCTTCTAAGTAGCACCATCCACCTGCAAGAATGAAGAGGCCTCTGTCTCATTGGTTTTACTTTTTTTATATTCATTCAAGGGACTGAGCTTCACTAATTGCATTTAATTGCCCATCCCTAGTCATCCTTGAGAATAGTGCTAGGATACAACTATGGTTAATTAGCAAGAGCCAATATAAAGAAGCAGAGCGGCCATTGTGTGAGTGGACAGTGTTAAAGTCATCAGACTTTGGCTCAATAGGCTTGAGGTGAGAACAGGTGAAGAATAGAACTTAAGTTTGAGAAGTTAGAGGCATAACAAATGTAGACACGATGGTAGTTCAGGCAGTGGAATACTTCTTCTGTGACCCTGTGGTCTCCCTGATGACGGCATCTACAAGAAGTGCACCCAACTTCAGCTCCTGACTGACTTAAGACCATCCTAGAGGCTGAAAACTACATTTGTGAGTTTTTTTTTTACCAAGGTGGTCATACACAGAGTGCAGGCTTCAGATAGTAGATGGGTGAGCATCAGGAGAAGTGAGGGGAATAAGCAGTCATTACAGGGTTCCCTTCTGGCTATTCCCCTCAGCAACAAGTATACCGCTCCCCACCCCCCACCCCCCCCCGAGGGGTGGGATTCAGATTTCTTGCATCAGTGCTTTCCTTTTAGATAAATATATTGTGGATAATTGCTTGGACCTGAGGTATTTGACTCCCCTCCTGGCTATGCCTTCTATTGCTTGCTCTGCCTCATCTACTGCTCATTACCAAACTGTATCTTGCTCAGTTTCCAGTCATCTAAAGCTTCTTTGAGCATCTTGCCTTTTTCAGCATTGCTTGTGTTTTATTTTTTTTAAATAAATTTTTCTCTGTGCTGCCCACCCAAAAAATATAATTACATGAAATCCAAGATGCATAAATATTTTTTTTAAAGATTCTTTCTTTGTCAGTGCTCCTGTGGAGGTACTCTGGAATTTGATTATTCTGTCAGAACGTTATTCCAGTAACTCGTTATTAATCTTTGTTTAATCTAAGACAGTGAGATTTGATAGAATAATTGCTCTGGGCATAGGCCTGAGATAATGCTCCCCATTACTCCTTACCCATCAACCATTTATTGGATCTTTATGATGATTTTTGTTTGTTATCTTCTTTTCGAGGAACATATCATTTACATCTGGGATGAAACAGGGCCAGTCTTCCACAACTGCCTGATCCAGTTGTACCGTGAAAAAGTGCAAACCCTCATGAAGGACTACCTGAACTCTCTACCTGAGGGTAAGACCCATGTCTGCAGAGGATCTGTGCTGCATTGCAATTCCTATTTTGTTTCTGAGTTGTGAACAAAATTATTTTGTTTATGTAGCCAACTTTTCAACCGTCCTATGAAAGTACTTTCTTGGGAATTTCACTACTCTGTTGCTGTGATATTGCACCAGTGGTCCCAAACTTGGTGCATCTTACAGCAATAAATATTCCATAATGCCATTCTACATTAAACTTTACCATCATTTTTCAAGAAATGGAATTGAACAATCATCTAGCACAGCTGCTATGTCCAGGATCAAGAACGTTTAAGTCATCGCATTTTTCTATCAATGGAAATTGTAGCAACACACACAAAATGCTGGTGGAACTCAGCAGGCCAGACAGCATCCATAGGAAGAAGCACAGTCAACGTTTCAGGCTGAGACCCTTCGTCAGGACTAACTGAAAGCAGAGATAGTAAGAGATTTGAAAGGGGGAGGGGGAGGGGGAGATCTGAAATGATAGGAGAAGACAGGAGGGGGAGGGATAGAGCCAAGAGCTGGACAGGTGATAGGCAAAAGGGATACAAGGCTGGAGAAGGGAGAGGATCATGGGACGGGAAGCCTAGGGAGAAAGAAAGGGGGAGGGGAGCACCAGAGGAAGATGGAGAACAGGCAAGGAGTAATTGTGAGAGAGACAGAGAGAGAATGAATGAATGAATGAATAAATAAATCAATAAAGGATGGTGTAAGAACGGGAGGAGGGGCATTAACGGAAGTTAGAAAAGTGGATGTTCATGCCAGCAGATTGGAGGCTACCCAGACGGAATATAAGGTGTTGTTCCTCCAACCTGAGCACGGCTTCATCTTGACAGTAGAGGAAGCCGTGGATAGACATGTCAGAATGGGACGTGGAATTAAAATGTGTGGCCACTGTGAGATCCTGCTTTCTCTGGCAGACAGAGCGTAGGTGTTCAGCTAAACGGTCTCCCAGTCTGCGTCGGGTCTCGCCAGTATATAGAAGGCCGCATCGGGAGCACCGGATGCAGTATATCACCCCAGCCGACTCACAGGTGAAGTGTCGCCTCACCTGGAAGGACTGTCTGGGGCCCTGAATGGTGGTGAGGGAGGACGTGTAAGGGCAAGGGCTCTCCCACCCCCCACCGATGACCCCTTCTCCCGTCTTCAACCCTCCTCCTCTTCATGGACAACCCGCCCTGGTCTTCTGCCTGCTCTGGATCTTTTTATTGCTAACTGCCGACGGGACATCAACCGTCTCAACTTCACCGCACCTTGTTCCAATTCCAACCTCACTCCTTCCGAACACTCCACTCTCCACTCCCTCCGCACCAATCCTAACCTTACTATAAAACCCGCTGATAAGGGGGGCGCTGTTGTTGTCTGGCGTACTGACCTCTACCTTGTCGAGGGAGAGCGTCAACTCGCTGATGCCTCCTCTTATTTACCCCCTCGATCATGACCCTACCAAGGAGCACCAGGCCACTGTTTCCTACACCATCACCAACCTTATCAGCTCTGGGGATCTCCCATCCACTGCCACCAACCTCATGGTTCCCACACCCCGCACTTCCCATTTCTACCTCCTACCCAAGATCCACAAACCTGCCTGTCCAGGTAGACCCATTGTCTCAGCTTGCTCCTGCCCCACTGAACTCATTTCTGCATACCTCGACACGGTTTTATCCCCCCTTGTTCAGTCCCTTCCCACCTAGGTTCGTGACACTTCTCACACTCTGGATTTTTTCAATGATTTTAAGTTCCCTGGCCCCCACCGTCTTATTTTCACCATGGATGTCTAGTCCCTATATACCTCCATCCCCCACCAGGAAGATCTCAAAGCTCTCCGCTTCTTCTTGGATTCCAGTTCACCTCTACCACCACTCTGCTCCGTCTAGTGGAATTAGTCCTTACTCTTTTTTTATATAATATAATTTTTATTGAGTTTTCAAAAAGAATACATGAAAAGGTAAAATCTACCCTCCCCCCTCCCCTTAACCCTCTCCCCCCCCATATATAGTCCTACCTAAAAAGAAAGAAGAGAAAAAGAAAAGAAGAACCGCCTGGTTATTGGAAGGTTTCCACATGCTCCATGGGATTCAAAATAAATTTGGTATAATTATTCGTTACTTTCCCCAAGGGACCAAGATCTTTATCGGAGCACTTAAATATGCCATCCTATCTTTTGTAAATAAGGGCGCCAAATATTCAAAAATGTTACATATTTATCTCTTAAATTATAAGTAATTTTTTCGAGTGGAATAGAACTAGCCATTTCATTATTCCAATGATCCATACTTAAATACGAATCAGATTTCCAAGTAACTACTATAGTCTTCTTAGCTACTGCCAATGCAATTTTTATAAATTCTTTCTGATATTTATTCAATTTAAGTTTCGGTTTTATCCCTTCAATATGACCTAATAGAAATAATACAGGGTTATGTGGAAGTTGAGTTCCAGTAATTTGTTCCAATAAGACTCTTAAATTTATCCAAAAGGGTTGAATTTTAAAACAAGACCAAGTAGAATGTAAAAAAGTACCAATTTCTTGATTACACCGAGAGCATTTATCGGATAGATTTGAATTTAATCTATTTATTTTTTGTGGTGTAATATATAATTGGTGTAAAAAATTATATTGTACTAATCTAAGTCGAACATTTATTGTATTTGTCATACTGTCAAGACAGAGTCTTGACCAATTTGTTTCATCAATATTAATATTCAGATCTGTTTCCCATTTTTGCTTTGACTTATAGATTCCTTGTTTAATTGTCTGTTCTTGAATCAAATTATACATACAAGAAATAAATTATTTAATTTTCCCTTTTTGAATTAAAGTTTCAATTTCATTAGGTTTTGGCAAAAACATTGTTTGACCCAGCTTACCTTTTAAGTAAACCCTTAATTGAAGGTAACAAAAGAAAATATTATTTGATATTTTATATTTATCCTTTAATTGTTCAAATGACATCAATGTACCTCGTTCATAACAATCTCCTATAAATTTAATCCCTTTTTGGTACCAATTATATAAAAGTTGATTGTCCATTGTAAAAGGAATAAGTCTGTTTTGGAACAAAGGTCTCCTTGCTAATAGAGATTTCTGTGTTTCATTATCAACATTTATCTTATTCTATAGATCAATCAAATGTGTTACTATAGGAGATTGTTTCTTTTCCCGTATCCATTTAGATTCCCATTTATATATAAAATCTTCAGGTCTATTTTCTCCTATCTTGTCTAATTCTATTTTAATCCATGCTGGTTTTCGATCATCGAAGAAAGATGCAATAAATCTAAGTTGATTTGCTTTATAATAATTTTTAAAGTTTGGAAGTTGTAACCCTCCTAACCCAAATTTACATGTCAATTTTTCCAATGATATTCTTGACATTTTACCTTTCCAAAGAAATTTTCTCACACATTTATTTAACTCTTGAAAAAATTTCTGTGGCAATTGTATTGGTAATGTTTGAAACAAATACTGTAATCTAGGAAATATATTCATTTTTACAACATTGACTCTACCTACTAATGTTATTAGTAGTATCATCCATTTGTCAAAATCTTCTTGAATTTTTTTCAATAATGGTAAATAATTAAATTTATATAAATTCTTTACATCATTATCAAGTCTTATACCTAAGTACTTTATACCATTTACCGGCCATCTAAATTGGGTTACTAATCGACATTGACTATAGTCTCCTTTAGTAAGAGGTAAAATTTCACTTTTATCCCAATTTATTTTGTAACCTGATACCTTCCCATATTCATCCAATCTAGAAGATAATTTATGTAACGAATGTTGTGGGTTTGTTAAGTAAATCAAAACATCATCGGCAAAAAGATTAATTTTATATTCCTCCTGATTAACTCTAAAACCCATAATATCTGGATCAATTCTGATTAGTTCTGCTAATGGCTCTATCGCCAGTAGAAATAAAGCAGGTGATAATGGACAACCTTGTCTAGTTGACCTTTTTAACTGGAATGGTGTTGAAATTTGAGAGTTTGTCACTACTTTAGCCTTAGGGTTAGAATTTGAAGTTTTAATCCAATTTATAAAAGATGTCCCTAACCCATATTTTTCTAATAATAATAATAATAATAATAAAAAATCCCATTCTAATCTATCAAATGCTTTTTCTGCATCCAAGGCTACTACTATACTCTTCTCGTCCCTTTTTTGTGCCAAATGAATTATACTGAGTAGCCGGGTTCCATTATCTGCCAATTGTCTATTTTTAATAAATCCTGTTTGATCCATATGTATTAATTTTGGTAAATATTTAGATAATCTATTTGATAAAATTTTTGCTATTATTTTATAATCCGTATTCAATAGAGAAATAGGCCTGTATGATGTTGGTTTCATAGGGTCTCTGTCTTTTTTTGGCAATACTATTACAATCGCTGTTGAAAAAGATTCTGGGAGTTTATGTGTTTTTTCTGCTTGACGTATTAGTTCCATAAAGAGAGGAAATAATAAATCTTTAAATTTTTTATAAAATTCAGGTGGAAAACCACCTTCTCCTGGAGATTTATTACTTTGGAGTGATCCTAAAGCTTCTTCAACTTCTTTTAATGTAAAAGGCATATCTAATCCCTTCTGTTCTTCCAAATTCAATTTTGGAAGAGATACTTGTGATAAAAACCTTTCTATCTCATTAACATCATTTTGTGATTCTGATTGATATAATCCAGCATAGAAACTTTTAAAGGTTTCATTTATTTCAAAAGGTTTATAAGATATTTTATTTGCCCTTGTTCTAATTGCATTTATTGTTTTGGAAGCTTGTTCTGTTTTCAACTGCCAGGCAAGAATTTTATGTGCTCTCTCACCTAACTCATAATACCTTTGTTTAGTTCTTATAATTGCTTCTTCGATTCTATATGTCTGAAGCGTATTATATTGTAACTTCTTATTGACAAGTTGCCTTCGTTTTTCTTCTGACATAGATCTTTGAGATTCTTTTTCTAATTTTGTAATCTCTTTTTCCAATTGATCTAGTTCTGCCATATATTCTTCCTTAATTTTAGACGTATAACTTATTATCTGGCCCCTAAGATGTGCTTTCATCGCATCCCATAATATAAATTTATCATCCACTGAATAAAAATTTGTATCCAAAAAAAATTGAATCTGCTTTTTCATAAAATCACAAAAATCTTGACGTTTTAATAATGTTGAATTAAATCTCCATCTATAAGCCACTTCTTCCTTATCAGCCATTATTATTGTCATTAATAAAGGAGAATGCTCTGATAATATTCTTGCTTTATATTCCATATTTTTCACTCTGTGTTGAATATGCATTGATAATAGGAAAAAATCTATCCTTAATTAAGTTTTATGTCTATGAGAATAGAACGAATAGTCTCTTTCTTTAGGATTGATTCTTCTCCATATATCAATCAAATTTAAATCTTTCATCAATGATAAAGTTAAATTTACTACCTTCGATTTTATAACAGCCTTAGTTGATCTATCTAAGACAGGGTCTAAGCAAAAATTAAAGTCTCCTCCAATTAATATTTTGTCATGTGCATCCGCCAAATTCAAAAAAGCTTCCTGTATGAATTTTGCATCATTTTCGTTTGGTGCATAAATATTCATAAAAGTCCATAGTTCAGAGAAAAGTTGACAATGTATAATCACATATCTCCCCGCAGAGTCAGTTATTACATTTTGTATTCTAATTGGTAATGTTTTATTGATCAAAATTGCTACTCCCCTCGCTTTTGAATTAAATGAAGCCGCAACAACACTACCCACCCAATCTCTCTTTAGTTTCTGATGTTCTGTTTCTGTTAGGTGCGTTTCCTGTAAAAAAGCTAAATCTATCTTCATTTTTTTAATATGTGTTAAGATTCTTTTTCTTTTCACTGGTCCATTAAGCCCGTTAACATTAAAACTCAAAAAATTCAATAAATTAGCCATTATTCTTAACAAAGTTACTCCAATCTAAAACATTCTCAACATCTTCTCAACTCTCATAGTTTCTTGGGGAATCTCTTTGAATTTCACCATGTTGCTATGTGTTTCCCTCCCAACCCTCCAGGCAAAAAGAAAAAAAAATAGAAAGGATACAAAAAAAGAAAAAACAAAATACCCCCCCCACTAACGTTGTGAATGAAAAGATACACAACACTACCCCCCTCCATTTTACGGGTCGTGGCTAAAGCCACGCTTGCACACATGATTAGCGTAGCAATTGGTCAGTGCTTCTTCCAGCTCCCCCGCAACAAAAAAAAATTATATATATATAGACAAAATTAATGTTACTATTCCCAACTAATATTCCTCTAATTTTAATCTTTCTTACCCCCTTCGTATAATTAATAATATATTTATACATTCATCCACCTTCAAAAATCCAACAAGTCCATTCTTTGACCCAATCTTCATCTTCAATCTATCTCGCTCCCCTGGATTTGTTCTTGTATCTGGTGAATATTCAGAGAATCTCGCACAAACTGCTCCGCTTTCCGGTAGTCATCAAAAAATCTTTTTTCTCCACCAGGCAAAAAAATCTTCAAGGTTGCAGGATAACGCAATATAAATTGATAACCGTGATCCCATAGGGTTTTTTTCACTGGATTAAGTTTCTTCCTTCTCTTCAAAAGTTCATAACTTATATCAGGGTAGAAAAAAACTTTGTTCCCTTGAATCATCAATGGCCCTTTTCTATCCTTGGCAGCTTGACCAGCTGCCTGTAGAATCCTTTCCTTGTCTTGAAATCTTAAGAATTTTATTAAAATCGATCGTGGAGGTCATCTTTTGGTTTTGGTCTTAGAGCTCTATGTGCCCGCTCAATTTCAATTGGTCGAACCTCCTCTTCCATTTGCAAAACTTCCGGGATCCATCTTTGAAAAAATTCTATTGGTTTTTCTCCCTCCATACCTTCTTCAAGAGCAACAATTTTAATATTATTACGTCTACTGAAATTTTCTTTTGTTGCGGTTTAGGAGGCATATCGTAAAGTAGTCTTGCAAAGTTTATAAATAGTTTTCGGAAAGTATTTATTAACTTTGTTTTGTTTAAACGGTACTTTGCTAATTTTTTAGGGGAGAGCTGGATTTACACGTCTCAATCCCACGTCATCACGTGACACCCTAGTCCTTACTCTTAATAATTTCTCCTTTGGCTCCTCCCACTTCCTCCAAACTGAAGGTGTAGCCTTGGGCACCTGTATGGGTCCCAGCTATGCCTTCCTTTTGGTTTGCTTCGTGGAACAGTCCATGTTCCAAGCCTATACTGGTATCCGTCCCCCACTTTTCCTTCGCTGCATTGGCGCTGCTTCCTGCACGCATGCTGAGCTCGTTGATTTAATTAACTTTGCCTCCAATTTTCACCCTGCCCTCAAATTTACCTGGTCCATTTCCGACACCTCCCTCCCCTTTCTTGATCTTTCTGTCTCTGTCTCTGGAGACAGCTTATCTACTGATGTCTACTATAAGCCTACGGACTCTCACAGCTACCTGGAGTATTCCGCTTCCCACCCTGTCTCTTGCAAAAATGCCATCCCCTTCTCGCAATTCCTCTGTCTCCGCCGCATCTGCTCTCAGGATGAGGCTTTTCATTCCAGGACGAAGGAGATGTCTTCCTTTTTTAAAGAAAAGGGCTTCCCTTCCTCCACCATCAACTCTGCTCTCAAACACATCTCTCCCGTTTCACACACATCTGCTTTCACCTCATCCTCCCGCCACCCCACGAGGGAGAGGGTTCCCCTTGACCTCACCTACCCTCCTGCCTTCTGCTATCATTTCAGATCTCCTCCTCCCCCTCCCACTTTCAAATCTCTTACTATCTCTTCTTTCAGTTAGTCCTGACAAGGGGTCTGGGCCTGAAACTTCGACTGTACCTCTTCCTATAGATGCTGCCTGGCCTGCTGCATTCACCAGCATTTTGTGTGTGTTGCTTGAATTTCCAGCATCTGCAGATTTCCACATGTTTGTGAATGGAAATTGTACAAGGCTACACTTTACATCTGATTAACATCTAATGAAGTGATACTGTGAGGCAACATTGAATTTTGGCATCTTTTGACTATGTTCTTTTGTTCCCTTTATTTCTCTAACATCTTTCCCCTAACTTTTTAGGTGTGCACTTGTCATATTTATGAAAGTAGGAGGATGTAGAAAGAAGTCTCAAGAGATTCTGAGATACTGGAAATCTTGAGCAACACACACAAAATTCCTTAGGGCAATTTATGTAAATGTGGAAACAAGTTCAAAAATGAAGTGGTACATGTATGTTTAGTACAAGTGGGAGTGTGATGGATTATATGGGCTGAAGAGCCGGTTTGCATGCTGTATGCATGCTGTATCATTTTGTCTGATGCCTAGTATAATTTTTCCACTTAGGGCAATTAAGATGAGCTATTTGATATAATGTACCCATTATATTATCAAATTGCTGTTTGCATCTGCAATGTGACACATTCTGGCTCATTTTTTAGACATATTTACAAGTTTCAATTTAAATGGCAAAGATGCAAGATAATATTTGGGTTGTTTATCTCCTTCAGATATCTTTCCATTGTTCCTGTTAAGGCTGATTTATACTTGTGCGTACTAGCTTGCGCCTACGCAAGTGGGCTACGCTGTTGTGAGCATTTATACTTGTGTGTTGGTGTGTTTGCGTCACTCTGCAATTCACCGCCAAAACGCTAGTTGGCAGTGGGGTTTCTATGCCACTGTGTTGAGTTTCTTCGTGTGTTGAAACTCAAACTTCAAACAATGGCAACTGAAACTGAAGGAGGGTGAATTTTCTGTGCTTGTCCAGCCACTGAGAGACATGGACGAGGAAATGCATTTCAAATATTTTCAGATGTTGGCAGGTAGATTTGACGATTTGGTTCATCATCTCCAACCATTTATTTTGCATCAGTGTACGCACAGTATATTCAGAGACTGGCAATCACCATTTGAGTTTTAGCTTCAGGTGAAAATCAACAGGTTGTAGCAGCTAGCTATAAACTGGCGTCAAGCACAGGGTCATCCATAATTTCAGAGGTCTGTAAAGCTTTATAGAAAGCATTGCAGCCAGAGTTCCTTCCCTGTTCTTCAGTCACCCAATGGGAAGCTATGGCAGCATAGGAGGAAATGCGATGCTACCAAGCAGACCAATCACAGTTGGTTGGTCTGTGTCGCCACGACGCGTAGTTACATTTTGGGAGAAGTGCACGTTAGGCTACAGCGTAGGGTTCGGTGTAGAGTACAACATAGGGCACGCCGCTACGCCGTACCTACGGCGTACATTTGACGCACAAGAATAGATCAGCCTTTACAGTATGACTGCCTCTTTGTAGTCCCATGGTTAATGTTTGGTCTAGAATATTTGGGGTGACAGGATGGAGAAACATCTCTGCCAAAGCAGGTGTAAAGCGCTCCTTCCCTCCACTAGCCACCGGTCACCCTAGGGCAAGGTATAGCACCTACTTAGCACGCCCACCGCCTCCCGAATCCCGAATCAGGGTCGCATGAAGCCACAGGAGCCGGTGGTGGATGGTGTCTGAGCAGTTGGTGCAGGTCACAAGTCCTGGTTATTTGACCACTGATGCCAGGTAGATAATCTCTGAAGAGTATTGAAAATGGCTGGGGTCACCCGTCTTGTAAAGACACTGCCCAGAAGAAGGCAATGACAAATCACTTCTGTAGAAAAATTTGCCAAGAACAGTGATGGTCACAACAGGTGGAAGAGCATGATCCCTCACGTCATACGACATGGCACTTAATGATGACGATGATGATGACTAGGATACTTAAATAGTAAATGGAGAGGCAAGTGCTCCAATTGCAAAGTTGTCTGTTATTGTATGAGAACTGCCCTAAGATCACAAGGATATATTTTCCTTAACAGAGAGATCAGTAACTGAGGTGGGGGGATAAAGATTTAAGGTCTAAAGAGAACTGAGGGCACTCAGAGTATTGGGTGTCTGGAAATTTTCTGGAACATTTGAAATCAGGATCAGGTTAGTATCATTGTATATAATGTGAAATATGTCGTTTTGTGACAGAAGTACACTGCAAAGACACAAAATTACTGTAAATTGCAGAATAAATATATAGTATAAAAAAAGGAATAAAGATTTCATGGACTATTCAGAAATCTATGGCATAGGAGAAGAAGATGTTTCTGACCCATTCAGAGCCTCCCCAATGCTAGTAATGAGGTGGTGTAGGTCCTTAATGATCGATGCCAGCTTCTTGAGACTGTTCTCTTGTGCCCATATTGGAACTGGCTGAGTCTACAGCCAACCCTCTGCAGCCCCTTGTGATCCTGTGCTTTGGAGCCTCCAGACTAGGCTGTTATGTAACCTTACAGAATGCTCTCCACCACAATACATGTATAGAATACATGCAAGAGTATTTGGTGACATAGTAAATCTTCCCAAGCTCCTAACAAAGTAGAGAGGCTGGCATGCCGCCTTCGTAATTGCATCAATATGTGGGGCCCAGAAAAGATCCTCCAAAAGGTTGACACCCAGGGCTTAAAGCTTTCCACCATTGCCTCTTGAGTGAGAACTAGGGTGTGTTTTTCCAACTAGTATGTCTTTGCAATTATATTTTCTTATATCAGGGAGCATTTTGGTGAATCTTTTTTGTACCTTTTCTAAAGCCTTAATACAGACATCCCACCTCTCCCGGGAGTCTCCCGCATATTAATAGTCGCTCCCTGATAAACGCAAATTATATACAATATCACAGAAATCAATTTTTTTGAGAGCGAGCGAGAGAAAAGCAAGAGAGTGCACGCGCGCGCGACAGAGAGAACAAGAGAGAAAGCAAGTGAGAGCGAAGGCAAGCGAATGCACGAGCGACCACGAGAGAGAGAGCGCGCCATTACAGAGTGTTCCAAAAAAAAACGTACGTCACCCCAGACTACACTAAAGTGTACCCCTGCCTAATAGGGGTCAAAATAATGACAGTATTGCTCGCTGCACTGTTTGTACCAATGACTTTTCTATTGCCCTTGGTGGGTTAGGACTGTAAAAGACATGTTGAGGTGAGTTTAACAGGTGTCATTCATTCATTAGCATAGCTAACATTATTTAAACTAGCTGGCCAGCTGCTAAGGAGCTACGCTATAGCAGACATCCCACCTCTCCCGGAAGTCTCCCGCAAATTGATGGTGCTACCTCCCTGAAATGAATTTTTGCAGGGTGGGATGTCTGTTAATAGGCTATCTTTAGTGGAAATCCATACCACCCTGTTATTGTTGTGGCTAGCGTTCTTTGAAGTTGTTGAAGAGTAATCCTTCCTCCTTGTTCATTTTTCTGCTATTTGATTAATGTACTATAATGATGCCAAGATGTGTTGCAAGCAATCTCCATCTAAGTGGAAAATGCCTAAAGAAGCTAGCTTTGAATAGACAAAGGTGTATGGACATTTCATACACTCTCCCTGAAATAAAATTTTATACACTTCAGTGAATTTCATTTCCCTTTGTGTTTTAACAAGATTTTCAAGCTGAAAATGCTGCACCTGACAGAATCCATTGAGACCAAGATTCTTCTATCCACTTTTCATCAGAATCTTGATGCACATGCCCAGTCAATATAGAATAGCTAGCAATGAGTGCAAAGTGATTCTGAACTGTATAGGTAAAGCTGTATCACAATACAATAGAACTATTTAAAGCTTTGTTCAGAACTACTTAGTATTAAATATTTTCTCACTTACTTTGTCATTTCTGAGCCTGTGCAGAAAGCTTCATCAGCCCCAATTTGCTTATTTTTGGCAGTGATGTTTATGGCAGAGTTTGTAACACTGTTACTTCTGACTCAGGAATTCTCAGTTCAAGTCTTATTCCACAGATTGAGCAACAGTGATTACCACCTCGATGTTAAGGGAGCATTGCACTGTCAGTGCTGCCTTTTGATGTGATGTTAAATCAATCCATGATGTGCTATTTTTCAGGAAGGCATAAATGGTTCCATTGAATAATTTCAAAGGAAAATAGAGGCTGACCCCTAGTATTTATTGTTCACCAGTTTTATTAAGACAGATCAACGATGTTTGAAGGTTGCTTCCTTTCCCCAAATTATGTTAAACCGTTTATTGTCCTTGAAGTATTTTGGAACGCTCTGTGAGAGTTGTAAAACATAGCAAGCATTTTTTTTTCTTTTCTAAAGACTTGCATGTTTATAACAATTTGATTAAAATCACCTTGAGTTGATTTTTGTTTTGCAGATGATATTCCTGTTCCTGCTGGAATGGAGGAAGGGGAGCTGGGAGAATATAGAAGAAAACTGTTGTCATTCTTGGAAATCTCAACATATTATCAGCCTAGTAAGCTTATCAGTGACTTTCCATTTGATGGTGAGTGGTTAATAAGCACAGCTTGCATTGCTTTGGTGAAATATTATGTGCAGATGGCCTTTTGTAGTTAACAGAATTGTGTTAGGTTTATGAAAATAATTTGCCCAAGTTTTCCCAGACGTCTGCCAGATGTTAAAGTGCTTAGATTGTAATTTCCATCACTTCCTTGTAGTTTCCTGAAAGTGGAAAACGGCAAAAGGTATTGCAGTCTCAAAGCATGCTGATGACACCCAGGGCCATGTTCCAACCTCTCCCTGTTTCTGGTCCAGTTGACATCCCCTTCCCTCCAGCCCAGGAGCTGAGGACTCCCCTGAGAGCCCTGATACTCAAAACCTGAGCTAGTGTTCAGGTAATTGGAAGTTGCTGTGATCATATGATAGCAACGACAGTCACTGAGACTGGAATTCAGCATAAATGCATACTGTGCAATATTTATAGACCTTTTATCTGAACATGATATTGGAGGATAAAAAATATTTGATAAAGATGGCAGTCATTAATGTGCAGACAACTTCTTGCACAAGTAAACATACATCTAACAAAGCTTAGATTTGAGATTTGTGTGTACTGATTTGGAGATGGGCCTTGGTGAGGATTGAACTGCATACCTAGTAAATCTGCTCCATAAGCTTGTACTTTCCCTCATAAAATCTTGCTACACTAGGTGCAATAACATTTAAAATTAATATACATATGAGCTTATCCAGACATTGCCCAGCTACAGTCTGTCATATTTGATTTCCTTTTTCAACAAGCTCTTATGAATATAGTTTGCATATTAATCACTATCTTGGATAAAGTAAGAAAATTTCCATTTATTTGCAAAACTTTGCTTTCATTTCCCTGGGTATTCTTGTCTAAATTTCATTATAAAATCCTGCTTGCATATTTACCAAATATGCTACATAGGACAATAGTATACTATATTTGCATACTTCCAGTTGAGGTAGTGTTGAAACACAGCAGCCTTGAGATTCCATCCCTTAACTCCTAACTGTGGAGGTATTGTCTGAGAGTGCGGTCAGGGAGAAGATGAACAGCTTGCTACCGATACACATTTCACAACTGAAAAATTGGAATACTGGACCTTCATTGAGGTTGTGCACTCTAATATAAGGGCTCTTCCATATAAAGCCATCACATAAAGCAGGGGTTCTTAACCTTTTTAACACCATAGATCCTTATGGCAGTCTGGTGAACCCATGGACCCCTTCTCAGAATAATGTATTTAAATATATAAAATAGAGTATATAGGACTGCAAAAGAAACTAATTATGTTGAAATACAGTTATCAATGTATTTTTAAAAAACAGAGGAATGGAAGTGTGCTTGATAAATCATATTTCTACATTTTAGGATTGCTAGAGGAGCGAGCTCTGCTCATGGGCCAAATGGGTCTACATGAACAAGCCCTTTTTATTTATGTCCATGTACTGAGGAATATCAAAATGGCAGAAGAGTAAGTATATTCTCAGAAATCATTATTCTGAGCAATGAACGCGCTTGGCTGTCCTTCTGTATAATTGGCTGTCCACCAGGTAGTGGCAAGGTGAGCCCACCACTTCAACAAGTACAGTTATGCACGTGTACTTGGGTAGGAGGCTAGGGAGCAGAGACCGCAGGGACTTTGCAGAGGTGGCAATGAAATTTGGACTTGTTTGAATCCCAAATTCTGATGGAATGTGAAATCTAGTGAACCAGTGAAGAACATCAAGAGGCGTAAACCTAAGAGCATTGGTTTTATCAGTTTGGCTGGATGAGAATCAGGTTTATTATCACCGGCATGTGACATGAAATTTGTTAACTTAGTAGCAGCAGTCCAATGCAATACATAATCTAGCAGAAAGAAAAAATAAATAAATAAAACATAATAATAAATAAACAAGTAAATCAATTATGCATGTTGAATAGATTTTTTTTAAAGTGCAAAAACAAAAATACTATATATTTTTTTAAAAAGTGAGCTAGTGTCCGAAGGTTCAATGTCCATTTAGGAATCAGATGGCAGAGGGGATGAAGTTGTTCCTGAATCACTGAGTGTGTGCCTTCAGGCTTCTGTACCTCCGACCTGATGGTAATAGTGAGAAAAGGCATGCCCTGGGTGCTGGAGGTCCTTAATAATGAACACTGACTAGATTTACAACCTTCTGCAGCTTCTTTCGATCCTGTGCAGTAGCCCCTTCGTACCAGACAGTGACGCAGCCTGTCAGAATGCTCTCCACGGCACAACTATAGAAGTTTTTGTGTGTATTTGTTGACACGCCAGATCACTTCAAACTCTACTAATAAAGTATAGCCGCTGACTTGCCTTCTTTATAACTACATCGATATGTTGGGACCAGGTTAGATCCTCAGAGATCTTGACACCCAGGAACTTGAAGCTGCTCACTCTCTCCACTTCTGATCCCTCTATGAGGATTGGTATGTGTTCCTTCATCTTACTCTTCCTGAAGTCCACAATCAGCTCTTTCGTATTACTGATGTTGAGTGCCAGGTTGTACTGTGGCACCATTCCACTAGTTGATATATCTCACTCCTGTACGCCCTCTCGTCACCACCTGAGATTCTACCAACAAAATTGGGTTATGCCTGGAAAATTGTGTCCATATCAGAACAAAAATGGTGAGTTTGCAGTGATTTGCTAATATGGGAGGCTCTGGAAATACACTCACTTTTCCTGTGCCCCTTTAGTCTTCATACCTCTTTAACTGTTTTTCTTAGTATTAGACTACATTCGTTTACTAATGAAATACATCAGTGTAACTAAGTGATTCATAAGTGTTTATTTTCAAATCTTAGATTGTTCATAAGCAGAGGACTAGTTAATGTGTTAAATTTGGAGAAGATAAATGTTCAATTGCATTAATAAAATTATCAGATTACCATCTCTAAATACAGCAGGGAGACATTTTAGTGTAAAGTAACAACCGGTTCTATAACACTCCCAATATACACTGGTTCACTGATAATTCAGGATCTTTAATGAAACAAACATGAAATATAGCCTTAGCAGTCCTGTTTCAGTGGCATAAACACGAGATTCTGCAGATGCTGCAAATCCAGAGCAAACATGAGGAATTGGGTAGGTCAGGCAGCATCTATGGAAATGAATACAGTTGAAATTTCAGGTTGAGATTCAGTCAGGACTGGAAAGGAAGTGACGTGAATGCTAGAATAAGAAGGAGGGCAAGCTAGAAGGCAGTAGGTTCAGCCTGGTGGGTAGGGAAAGGAGGATGAAGTAAGAAGCTGGGAGGTGATAGGGGAAAAGGGAATCTGATACGAGAAGAGAGTGGACCATGGGAGAACGGGAAGGAGGAGGAGCATCATTGGGAAGTGATAGGCAGGTGAGGAAAAGGGGTAGGAGGCCCTCCCCACTAATCTCCCTCCTAGCATTTATCCCTGCAAGTGGCAAAATGGCAAACTACCCATTCACCTCCTCCCTTACTTCAATTCAGGACCCCAAACAGTCTTCCCAGGTGAGGCAACCTGTGAATCTGTTGGGGTCATCTATTGTATTTGGTGCTCCCAATGTAGATTTGGGAGTCTTTGTCAAGCACCTCTGTTCCATCTGCAGAAAGCAGGATGTCCTGGTAACCAACCAGTTTAATTCCTTTGCCCATTCCCATTCCAAGATATTGGTCCATGGCCTCCTCTCTGCCATGATGAGGCCACCGTCAGATTGGAGGAGTGACACTTATATTCCATCAAGGTAGTCTCCAGGCTGATAGCATAAATATTGATTTCTCCAGCTTCCAGTAATTTTTCCTCTTCCCTCTTTAGTTCTCCACTCTGGCCTCTTACCTCTTCTCCTTACCTGCCTATCACCTCCTTTCTCCAATGGTCTCCTCTTCTCTCCTGTCAGATTCCTTCTTCTCCAGCCCTTTACCTTTTCCATCTATCACCTCCCAGCTTCTTACTTCATCCTCCCTTCCCCACCCACCTAGCTTCATCTATTACCTTCCAGCTTGTCCTCCTTCCCGTCCCGCCACTGGCATCTTCCCCCTTCCTTTCCAGTCCTGATGAAAAGTCTTGGCCTGAAATGTTAACTGTGTATTCATTTCCATAGATGCTGCCTTGCCTGTCAGCATTTTGTGTCTATTTCACTAGCATCCTTTGTGTCATTTCCCAATGGAACCTGATGGAAATGCTGTGCCTTTCTCTCTACATTTAAACAAAAATAGTCACGTGGCAGTAGTTGTCTTGGATCCTCCTGATGTGGTGAGCTGTGCTCTCATGACGTGGAGCTGTTTGGAGGGAAGAAGAATGAAGAAGAGCATGCAGAAGAGATTTACAAGGCTGTTGCTTGGACTGAGTTATAGGGAGCGGTTGGCCATGTTGAATTTATACTTCCTGGAGCGCAAGAGAGTGAGGCATAATTTTATAAACCTCTTGGAAGTTTATAAAATCAGCCATAGTTTTTTCTCAGGATTGGGGAGTCAGAAACTAGAGGGCACAGATACAGGGCATGAGGGGAGAGATTTAAAAGAGACCTAAGAGATAACTTCTTTACACAGAGGATAGTGAGTACATTGAATAAGCTGCCAGAGGAAGGGGTTGAGGCAGGTACAATTGCGACATTTGAAAGGGATTTGGATGGGTACATAAAGGAGAGTGGCTTGGAGAGTTCAGGGCACGGGGACTAGCAGGGAGAATGCTGTGGTTGGCAAGGACCATTTGGGCTGAAGGGCCTGTTTCTGTGCTATATTACGCTCTGATTCTCTGAATTGTGATCCACAAATGAAAGCATATGAACAGATTATATTGAATATTGTCAGGCATCTACTTAAATGTTTGTGTAGGAAGAGTGAAGTTGAAAGATATTTGCCGGGTTGATTTCTTTCAAAGTTTGTCCATTTCAGAAAATTGACCCTTAAGCTGGTTTTACTTGTATAGCCAAGCTGTCATACAAACTGTGGATAGAAAATGGGTTCCATTTTTGTAGAATTCATGAATCAATTTTGTCCATAAGTTGGAAAATACACAAAAATCATTCAAGATGGTAACCATATCTGCACAGCATTATAAAGAATGGCATGAAAAACACACAAGATTAATAAGAGAGCAGTTACTAAACTGAAGAGAGGAAACTGGTTCTGTCATTAGGAACAGCTGTATGTAGAGCTTTGAATTTAATAATAATGGAAGTTGCTTGATACCGAAGTTGAATGTCATAATCTGTGTATAGCCTGTATCTTTAACGGACTTATTATTTGGTTTGAGATACTTTTGAGCACTTCTCTGATTTCAGATACTGTCACAAGCATTATGACTGGAGCAGGGATGGCAACAAAGATGTGAGTACAAATGGTTCTAGTTCTAGTTGTAAGGAACTTAGCACTCCGTCTTCCTCTATGGCAGTGTGGAGCATGAGCACCAGAGATTATTGTTTTGCTGTGCTGAAGCAACGTTAACTAGTCCTTAGCAGATTGGAACTCAGACTACTTACCCCCACAGTTAGTGAACAGCTTGGTGCAGAACTTGTATGTTCAAGTCACCCCTTGGTTGACATTTTTCAAAACATTTTAAGTTCCAGGAGGGTATCAGAAGATTGGAAAACAGCTAATGTGACCCCCTCCCCCCTTTGTTTAAAAAGGAAGGAAGATAGAAGTCTGGTTATTTTAACATCAATGGTTAGAAAGATGCTGGAGTTAATGAACAAGGCAATAACTAATTATTTATGAAAGCTGAATATAATCAAACATAATCAATATGGTTTTATGAAAGGTAACTCATATTTGACAAACTTCCTTCAATTGCTTGTGGATATGATGGAGAGTTGTTAGAGAGGAACCATTAAGTATAGTGTATTTAGATTTCCAAAAAATCATTTGACAGGGTGCTGCATAAGAGGCTCGCTTATAAATTAAGAGCCCAAATTATTGGAGGAAGTGGTAGCATGGATTGAAATCTGTAATGTTGAAAAAATTGGAATAAATGGGTCCTTTTTAAGCTGGACCCCAAGGATCCATTTTTAGTGCTGAATCATTTACTAATAACCTGGAAGGGGAACAAAGGTAAGATTTCCAGATTTGCCAGTGATAAGAAAATAGGTGAGAAGGGCATGTTGTAATGGAGACATTGCAATTCCGCAACAGGATTTAGCTAGGTTGAGTGATTGGGTAAAAATCAGCAACAAATGCAGATGCTGGCAATCTAAACTGAAAACAAAATGCTGCATCCGTGGTACAAGGGAACGACTGAACATTTCAGATCAAAGACTCTTCATCAGAACTGGGAAGGAAAGTGAAGAAGTGAGAACATAAGCAGAAGAATGTAAGTGCAAAGCAGGGAAACATGTCCAGTAGGTCAACTTGGGCATGTTCTCCACTCCCACAGAGGTAAATAAAAGTAGGGGAAAAGACAACAAACAGACTGGGTCAATATCACAGATGGACAACCAATATCTGAAATCACATTGTGGAATTCATTACTGAGTCAAGAAAGCTGTATGGTAGTGAGGTGATGTTCTTAATGCTTGCATTGGGTTTCATTATAATATTGATTGGATGAAAACCTGGTGAGAATGTCATACGTTTGGGTGAGAGGAATCAAAGCTGAATTAGTATCTAAATGGAGAGAATCCAAAATCAGATTTATTATCACTGAGTTGTACGACATGAAATCTGTTGCTTTGTATCAACTGTACAGTGTGAAAACATAAAATCAGTATAAATTACTAAAATAAATAGTGCAAAAATGGTATAAAAGGAAGGCTTGTCCTTCCATACATTCATGTTACACCCATCATCTACTTGTAAACCTGCTGGCTCTTCCTCAGCTCTATCATACTGGTTCCCATCCTCTTGCCATATTAGTTTAAATCACTCCCAACAGCTCTTGTAAGCCTGCCCACGAGAATATTGGTCCCCCTCGGATTCAAGTGCAACCCATCCCTTTTGTACAGGTCACATCTGCCTCAGAAGAGGTCCCAATTATCCTGAAAGCTGAATCCCTGCTGCCTGCTTCAATTCTTCAGCCACGCATTTATCTGCCACCTCATTCTATTCTTGTCCTCACTATCGTGTGGCACAGACAGCAATCCCGAGATGACTACCCTTGAGGTCAGAACCTCCTCCCTTTTTCTACCCATGTTGTTAGTACCGATATGTACCACGACTTTGGCTGCTCACCCTACCTTTTCAGGATACTGTGGATGTGTTCAGGAACATCATGGATCACGGCACCTGGGAGGCAAACTCCCATCCATGTTTTCTTTATGCGTACACACAGTCATCTATTTGCCCCACTGAGTATAGAATTCCCTATTACTGCTGCCATCCTCTTCAAATCCCTACCATACAAGGCCAGAGGCACGGCTACTGCTGCTCACCCCAAGTATGTCATCTTCCCCCCCTTCCCCCACAACAGTACTCAAAACGAAATGTTTATTGTTGGGGGGGACAGCCATGGGTGCTTTCCACTGTCTGATGTTCCCCTTCCCTCTCCTTACACTCATTTATCTGTCTCCTTGTAGCCCTGGGGTGACTACCTCCCTGTAGCTCCTGTCTATCACTGCCTCACTTTCCCTAACAAGCCAAAGACCGTCGAGCTGCTGCTCCAGTTCCCTAACCTGGTCTCTAAGGAGCTGCATCTTGATGCACCTGGTGCAGATCTGGCCACTGGGGAGGCTGGAAGTGTCCTGGAAATCCCACATCTGGCACCCAGAACAGAATACTGGCTCTGCAGACATACCCCTGTTCTCTCAGCAGTTAATTCAAAAGAAAAGAAATAAGGAATGAACTTATCTACTTACCTTGTCTCCATCTGTTCTCACCAAAGCCTCATGGAGCCAAAGTCTTACAACTCTTCACTCAGACTACTCCAATGACAACTGCTCCCACAATGACTGCCCCGCGAGGCGGTACCTCTCTTTTATAGCGACTGTGTTTTTAGAGCCAGACCTGTGCAGGGACGCTCCTGTTGTGTCTGTGCAGTTCTCCATTCAGAAATTTGATGGTGGAGGGAAGAAGCTGTTTCTGAATCACTGAGTTTGGATCTTCTGGCTGCTTTACCTTCTCCCTGATGATTGTAATGAGAGGGGGCATGCCCCAGATGGTGAAGGTCCATAGAGATGAATGTTCGAGTGCATGAATTCCACAGTGTTCACAGACAGATACAAGTAGTTAGTAAACAGCATCTTGGCTTCATTACGAAGGGGTTAGAGTTTTAAAAGCTAGGGATGTTTAGTTAAATTGTACAGGATATTGGTGAGGCCTTATTTGGAGTACTGTGCACAGTTTCAGTCCCCTTATTTAAAAGATGATATAGTGGAGATAATCCAAAGGAGATTCAGCAACCTAGTTCCTGGGATGAGAAGGTTCTCCTTTCAAGAGGGGCTGAAAAGTTTAGTTCTGTATTCTTTGGAGTTTATAAAATGGAAGAGTAATTTTATTCAAAATATAAGATCTTACGGGCTTGACTGGTAAATGTTGAGATGTTTTCTTCAGCCACAGTGTTTTGAAAAAGGGGATATAGTTACAAGATAAAGAGTCCAGTCATTTAAAATTGAGGTATATGGAAATTTCTATTCTCGGAAGGTAGTGAATTTCTGGAATTCTCTGCCCAGAGGATAGTGAAGGCCAAATCATTAGAAATATTTAAGCTGATTTGAAAGGTGTAGCAAGTTAAGGGCTATGGAAAACTAGCATAAAACAGAAGATGAAACCAGCTTAGATCAGCCAAGTTCATATTGAATGGTGGGTCAGGCTTGAGGAACCTGATGGTTCTGTTTTCTTGTGTTCTTATGTGCTTCTTTGTTGCATTCACGGGATAGAAATAAGTTCTTGTTGGATCTTCTTGGTGTTCACACAACACTGAATAGTGAATGGTTACCTGTTTCACTTTTTCAAAACATTATCTCTGTTTCATTTAGGTATACCTCTCTTTACTTCGTATGTACCTTTCACCACCTGACATTCATTGTGTGGGACCAATCCGAATGGAGGTACCAGAACCACAGGCAAACCTGCAGGCAGCACTGAGAATACTAGAGGTGCACCACAACAAGCTAGACACTACAAAGGTACTGTCAGGGTAATGTTATACTCAGTTGCAAATGTCAGAAATCTCAGCTGACTAAGGAAATTATTGCTCCAATATGCTTGTAATTCATATCTAGCATTGATTTTCAAATATGATTCAAGTTCTCACTGCCTCTGCCCCATTTGCTGCTGAGTGTGCCCACTCTCCTTAATTATGTGACCTAATATTTTTTAAGCATTTGACACTGATAAGAGCAACCTATCTGTAGTGAACATAAATATTTATATATACTCGATCTCCCATACATATATTTTTACACATAGAATACAGATCAGCTCAATTCTGTGTCTTTGTTTGACATTTGAGATGCTTATGCAATGAGGATACTGCTGTTATAAACCTCAGTTTGATGAGCAGTAAATGTGTTCATTTCCCTAAACCTTACATATTATCTCTGTGGTGGTGTTCTGATTTTCGGTCCTCGTGTATCACTTCAATTTCAATACCTAGATAATCTGTTGTATGCCTTTTATAGATTACCTTTAAGTTTATTTATGTTAACGGAACATGCTGATGATCTATGTACTTTATCAGATTAATCAAAAACACAACAGGTTCTGCAGATGTTGCAACATACAAAATGCTGGGTGAACTCAGTAAGACAGGCAGCACCTACGGAAGGGAATAAACAGTCAACATTTCAGGCCAGTACCCTTCATCAAGACTGGAAAGAAAGGGGAAGAAGACAGAATAAGGCAGCGAAGGGAGGAGAAGAAATACAAGCTGGTTGGTGATTGGTGAGACCAGGTGAGGGGGAAGGGTGATAAAGGAAGAAGTTGGGATAGGATGAGTGAAAGAGGTAAAGATTTGAAGAGGAGTTTCTAAAGCGTGTCATTTTTGTGACCCAATGAGAAAGGTGGTTTTACTGGACTGAAAGGAAAGGGGGAGACGGTGGTGGGAGGGGAAGGAGTGCAAACAGGTGAAACCAGAGGGGAGGTGATAGGAAGAAGAGATGAGGGCTGAAGAAGAGGATTATAATGGGAGGGGGCAGTGGACCGTGGGAGAAAGGGAAGGAGGAGGGACACCAGAGGGAAGTGATAGGCAGGTGAGGAGAAAAGAAGGGGTAAGAGGGAGCCAGATTGGGAACAGAAAAAGGGGGAGGGGGAGAAATTACTGGAAGTTAGAAAAATCAATGTTCATACATTCATACCATCAAGTTGGGCATTGCCCAGACGGAAAATGAGATACTGCTCCACTACCTGAGAGTGGCCACATTATGAGTAGAGGAGGCCATCGACCAACATGTCAGAATGGGAATGGAAGTAGAATTAAAGTGGTTGGCCTCCAGAAAATTCTGCCTGTTGTGTGCAAACGGAGCCAAGGTGCTTGAGGATGCTCTGGGTAGTCTCCAACCTGACAGCATAAGCATCAGTTTCTCTAACTCATAGTGATTTCACTCCTCCCCTACCATCCACCTTCGCTCTTTCCAATCTTTCCATTCCCCAATCTGGCTTCCTTTTTACTCCTTCTCTTCTCCTCACCTGGCTGTCACCTCACCATGGTGCCCCCCCCCACCCATCCTTTCCTTTTCCCCATGGTCCACTCTCCTCTCCTAACAGATTCCTTCTTCACCAGCCCTTTACCTTTTGCATCTATCGCCTCCCAGCTTCTCAGTCCATCCCGCTCCCTCATCCACCCACCTTCTCCCTCTCCTGGATTCGCATACCACCTGCTATCTTGTACTCCTTCCCCTCCCTCCTTGTCACCTAATGCTCACTTTTTGGTCTACTGAGCTCACCAGTGTTTTGTGCGTGTTGCTGTTTATCAGTTTAAATGTGTTTTAATTTCTGTTCACAAATAAAGGTATATGGGCTGTGTATACGCTCGTTAAAAAAAACATGCACAAGAGGCTATTATTTAGATACACCCAGGAAGAAATTATCAAGAATAATATTTTATTTGTCTTGCAAGGTTGAATTATTGCTGCTTTCTTACATGCTATGGATGCATTAAACTCCAGTATTTATATGATTGATGGTATACTGTATATACACAATAGAAGCTAGTTACAATTACTATAAAAACACCAAAAATAGTTTTCAGATCTTTACCTGAAAGGAATTCCACTAATCCAATCAGCCACAGTTCGTGAAGTGCATGTCAGCAACCTGTCCATTTATTAGCCCCTTAGAATTGAGTCTCAAACTGAGATAATCCAAAATGTTCTGGGTAAGGCTAACACCTGTCAGCAAGGGTAAGCTTTGATGAAGCTCTCTAACATTTCATTGTGAGTCCTTCGCACATAAAATGACTGCTTGCTATATAGTAGAATGGGTATTACACCAAAATAAAACATTGGGTTTGGTTATAGTAATAGAGCAACATTTCACACTGTTTACAGGTAGGATTGTTTTGATTCTTTCCGTAATGTTCCATAGGCTTTGAATCTGCTTCCTGCCAACACACAAATCCGGGAGATTCAGGTATTTCTGGAGAATGTTCTTGAAGGAAATGCTCAGAAACGACGCTCCAATCAAGTTAAGAAAAGTCTTCTTCATGCTGAATTCCTTCGTG
This sequence comes from Mobula hypostoma, assembly GCF_963921235.1. NCBI lineage: Eukaryota > Metazoa > Chordata > Chondrichthyes > Myliobatiformes > Myliobatidae > Mobula > Mobula hypostoma. The sequence goes on from NC_086097.1 coordinate 97,751,488, forward strand.
TAAGTCATTAGATCTTGAGTGCAAAATAATCAAAGTATTGCTTCAAAGTATTCCATATGCATGATGAAAATGAGGTATCCTAACCAACACAGTGATAAAATAAGTTAATTTCCTGCTGATGCATCATTTTCAAGTGGATCAAACAATATCTTTCTGAATGGATCCATAATAGCTGAAGTTGGCTGTAGTATAGCTGAAATTAAATACCTTTTCTATGCATGAGATCAGGAAGCACATGTTAAAGGCCAGGCATTCCCAATCAGATGCAGAAGGAAAGTTTTTAAAGTCCTATTCCAGTGACCTAGTCATCCTTTTACAGTAACCCATTACAAAATACAAGTCATTCATTCAAGACTAATTTCAGGAGAATGAGTCTCTGACCACAGGGCTTCCATGAAGAGTGATTTTGGGCAAAGAACTATGTCACACTATTGTATCTAATTTGACCATCTCATCTGAAGATTGTGCTAGTTGACTCATACAAAGTGGAGAAAAATTGTCTTATTGAAGTGAAAAGAGATAGGCTGGTTTGGAAGAGTGATAGTCTGCATTCACTTTGCAATCCCTAACTTTGAAGTGTTTGGTGGTTAAAAGGTTTCCACATAGAACATAAGAAACAAAAACAACGATAGGGACAATGAATCTTTTGCTTTGGAGCATCTTATAACAACTGTGCTCAGATCTTTTGCTGACAGGTAAACTGGCTAGACTGTCAGGTAACTTGCCCTTGAAGCATATTCCTTAAGGTCTCTGGCACTATCTTCCACTGAGAAGCAACTTGCCAGATGACTAGTAAGGCTTAGTATCATGCAGAAACTTTCTGATTACAGGTGACCCCCATATTACTGTTATTCTGGTAATAGAAATGCCCCCTCGTGGAATTTGTGAAGGAAAAGGAAATAAATACAACTTTTTTTAATTGGCTGCATTGTGGGGGAGTGGTGGGAGAGACTGGAATTGTTGATATTATGTCAACTTTATGAAAGGTAACATACATAAATGCAAATTCCATTCTTCATTATTTGATAGATCCAAGAGCAGAGGATTTACCATCAGGAGGTGAAATGCATCATTACTGAAGAGAAAACTTGTCGAGTCTGCAAGAAAAAAATAGGAAACAGGTTTGATCACTAGATATCTGCCCTTAAATATTTATTGAACACTTAAATATTTATATTTTTTGTGTTCAATAGCTATATATTAAAAATAAATTTATAATTACAGTTAAATATTTATTTATTAAAGTTAAGTAATTAAGCTTGAAGTTACTAATTTCTCCTCAGCAAATGATACTTTTTGTTCTGTAACCATTTAAGCTGTGAATAACACCCAAATAAGCTCCATGGATTTTTTCTTGTGAACTTATCCCAAAGATCAACTTGTGCAGTATAAGATCAAGGATGAAACTGATAGTCAAGGCTACAACTAACCATGGATGATGAAGAACTAGAGACAATGAATTAAGAGCACTGGATTAGAGGTTTACTGCACAGGCTTTAAAGGTTCAACTTTTCTGTTGTGCATAGACCTTTCAATGTCCCCACAATTGCTCAAATAACTTAAGAGTGAAGGTTCTAAATTCAAGGATTGTCAGTTCTACAAAATTGAGAAATGGACTAGCAGAAATGGACTTGGAAAAACTTGAAGGTGAATTAATCTCAGGGTGATAGAATACTTCCAATGGGTTCCAATGGGTTATGTTTTCTACAAAAGCTGCCAAGTATAAAGCCTCCTTAAGTGATAACCAAAAAAAAACAACAAAGCTTATAACAACACACATCAAAGTTGCTGGTGAACGCAGCAGGCCAGGCAGCATCTATAGGACGAGGCGCAGTCGACGTTTCAGGCCGAGACCCTTCGTCAGGACTAACTGAAGGAAGAGTGAGTAAGGGATTTGAAAGCTGGAGGGGGAGGGGGAGATGCAAAATGATAGGAGAAGACAGGAGGGGGAGGGATGGAGCCGAGAGCTGGACAGGTGATAGGCAGAAGGGGATACGAGAGGATCATGGGACAGGAGGTCCGGGAAGAAAGACGGGGGGGGGTGACCCAGAGGATGGGCAAGAGGTATATTCGGAGGGACAGAGGGAGAAAAGAGAGTGAGAGAAAGAATGTGTGCATAAAAAAGAGTAACAGATGGGGTACGAGGGGGAGGTGGGGCCTAGCGGAAGTTAGAGAAGTCAATGTTCATGCCATCAGGTTGGAGGCTACCCATACGGAATATAAGGTGTTGTTCCTCCAACCTGAGTGTGGCTTCCTCTTTACAGTAGAGGAGGCCGTGGATAGACATGTCAGAATGGGAATGGGATGTGGAATTAAAATGTGTGGCCACTGGGAGATCCTGCTTTCTCTGGCGGACAGAGCGTAGATGTTCAGCAAAGCGGTCTCCCAGTCTGCGTCGGGTCTCACCACACTTCACCGCACCTTGTCCCCATTCCAACCTCACTCCTTCGGAACGCTCTGCTCTCCACTCCCTCCGCACTAATCCTAACATTATTATTAAACCCGCTGATAAAGGGGGTGCTGTTGTAGTCTGGCGTACTGACCTCTACCTTGCCGAGGCACAGCGACAACTCGCGGATACCTCCTCTTATTTACCCCTCGATCGTGACCCCACTAAGGAGCACCAGGCCATTGTCTCCCACACTATCAACGACTTTATCCGCTCAGGGGATCTCCCATCCACTGCTACCAACCTTATAGTTCCCACACCCTGCACTTCCCGTTTCTACCTCCTACCCAAGATCCACAAACCTGCCTGTCCTGGCCGACCTATTGTCTCAGCTTGCTCCTGCCCCACCGAACTCGTTTCTGCATACCTCGACACTGTTTTATCACCCCTTGTTCAATCCCTTCCGACCTATGTTCGTGACACTTCTCACGCTCTTAAACTTTTCGATGATTTTAAGTTCCCTGGCCCCCACCGCTTTATTTTCACCATGGATGTCCAGTCCCTATGTACTTCCATCCCCCATCAGGAAGGTCTCAAAGCTCTACGCTTCTTTTTGGATTCCAGACCTAATCAGTTCCCCTCTACCACCACTCTGCTCCGTCTAGCAGAATTAGTCCTTACTCTTAATAATTTCTCCTTTTGCTCCTCCCATTTCCTCCAAACTAAAGGTGTAGCTATGGGCACCCGTATGGGTCCTAGCTATGCCTGCCTTTTTGTTGGGTTTGTGGAACAATCTATGTTCCGTGCCTATTCTGGTATCTGTCCCCCACTTTTCCTTCGCTACATCGACGACTGCATTGGCGCTGCTTCCTGCACGCATGCAGAACTTGTTGACTTTATTAACTTTGCCTCCAACTTTCACCCTGCCCTCAAGTTTACCTGGTCCATTTCCGACACCTCCCTCCCCTTTCTAGATCTTTCTGTCTCTGTCTCTGGAGACAGCTTATCCACTGATGTCTACTATAAGCCTACTGACTCTCACAGCTATCTGGACTATTCCTCTTCTCACCCTGTCTCTTGCAAAAACGCCATCCCCTTCTCGCAATTCCTCCGTCTCCGCCGCATCTGCTCTCAGGATGAGGCTTTTCATTCTAGGACGAGGGAGATGTCTTCATTTTTTAAAGAAAGGGGCTTCCCTTCCTCCACTATCAACTCTGCTCTTAAACGCATCTCCCCCATTTCACGTACATCTGCTCTCACTCCATCCTCCCACCACCCCACTAGGAATAGGGTTCCCCTGGTTCTCACCTACCACCCCACCAGCCTCCGGGTCCAACATATTATTCTCCGTAACTTCCGCCACCTCCAACGGGATCCCACCACTAAGCATATCTTTCCCTCCCCCCTCTCTCTGCATTCCGCAGGGATCGCTCCCTACACAACTCCCTTGTCCATTCGTCCCCCCCATCCCTCCCCACTGATCTCCCTCCTGGCACTTATCCGTGTAAGCGGAACAAGTGCTACACATGCCCTTACACTTCCTCCCTTACCACCATTCAGGGCCCCAAACAGTCCTTCCAGGTGAGGCATCACTTCACCTGTGAGTCGACTGGGGTGATATACTGCGTCCGGTGCTCCCGATGTGGCCTTTTATATATTGGTGAGACCCGACGCAGACTGGGAGACCGCTTTGCTGAACATCTACGCTCTGTCCGCCAGAGAAAGCAGGATCTCCCAGTGGCCACACATTTTAATTCCACATCCCATTCCCATTCTGACATGTCTATCCACGGCCTCCTCTACTGTAAAGAGGAAGCCACACTCAGGTTGGAGGAACAACACCTTATATTCCGTATGGGTAGCCTCCAACCTGATGGCATGAACATTGACTTCTCTAACTTCCGCTAGGCCCCACCTCCCCCTCGTACCCCATCTGTTACTCTTTTTTATGCACACATTCTTTCTCTCACTCTCCTTTTTCTCCCTCTGTCCCTCTGAATATACCTCTTGCCCATCCTCTGGGTCACCCCCCCCCCCGTCTTTCTTCCCGGACCTCCTGTCCCATGATCCTCTCGTATCCCCTTCTGCCTATCACCTGTCCAGCTCTCGGCTCCATCCCTCCCCCTCCTGTCTTCTCCTATCATTTTGCATCTCCCCCTCCCCCTCCAGCTTTCAAATCCCTTACTCACTCTTCCTTCAGTTAGTCCTGACGAAGGGTCTCGGCCTGAAACGTCGACTGCGCCTCGTCCTATAGATGCTGCCTGGCCTGCTGCGTTCACCAGCAACTTTGATGTGTGTTGCTTGAATTTCCAGCATCTGCAGAATTCCTGTTGTTTGTGTTTAAAGCTTATAACAGGCATTTTGAGCGACTATCTTAGCTCTGCAAACAACAGGGATGAAATTACAGGGACATTAAGGACATGAAAAGAATATTGGTAAAATGTATCCAAAATTTGATAAGTACTTAGAGAAATGCAGTGCAGAAACCGGCCCTATGACCCTGCAGGCCCAGCTGACTGAGGTTCTCATCCAAGCAGTCCAGTTGGCCCATATCCCTATCCTATCCTGTCACCTTTCCTATCATGTACCTGTCCAAGTTGTTGATGTATGTGCCTCAACCACTTCCTCTGGGAGCTCATTCCATGTACTGACCATCTTCTTGCGAAAAGGTTGCTGTTTGGGCTCCTAATAAATCTCTTCCCTCTCACCTTAAATCTATGTGCTCTAGTTCTTGAGTTCCCCAACTCTGAGAAAAAGATCATAAGCAGTAACTCATCTGTGACCCTCCTGATTTTACTCATTCTCCTGCACTCCAATGAAAGAAGTCTCAACCTGCTCAATGTCTCTCCATAACTCATACCTTGAGCCCTACCAACATCTATGTAAATCTCATTTGCACTCCTTCCAGATTAATAGCATCTTCCCAAAAGCATATACTGTTTATTTCAAAGGCAGCCTCACTAATGTATTTGGTGCATAAAGATGACTAAGGAAAAGAGTATGGCCTATTAAAGTTCTCTTTGGCATTTAGGAATGTGAACAGAGACTTAATTGAGATAGATGTTGGAAGGTGGGGATGACTGGTTTAGTAGGAAGGAGAGCAGAGGTACACAACCAGATGGAGTACATTTTATAAGCACTTGACAACAGGGTTTAAGGAGAAATGATGAAAACTACTTTCAGCTAAATAGTGATGGAAGTCTGGAATTGCTGCCTAGAAAGACACTGTCATCAGATTTAAACAGTATTTAGATGTGAACTTAAAGAGTCACGGCCCACATGGCTGTCAATCACATACTGGAAAATGGAATTAGTCTGGGTGGTCTTTTTCAGCAAGTTAAATAGTTTTCTGTGCTATAAATTTACAGTGATTCTGCTATCACTTGTCCATACCCCTCACACTCAGGGCTTTTGTTTTTCTTTTGAAGCTTTACAACTTCAGGCTGAAAACCTTGGGCTTCTGTGGACGCACAGAGAGAGCTTGGCTTTAGCTTTAAGGATGAGCGTACGTCCAGCTGATATCAGGATTGTCCACATGTGAGAGGCTTTATCAGAAGTCCTGATCAAAGTATTTTGTGCAGATGCTGGAATCTGAAGCAAAAAGTGACGACTAAGTTCAGCAGCATCTCTGGAGGGAACACTGCCAGTCAGATAAAGGGCTCAACTTGAGATATTGCCTATCCATTTCCCTCCACAAATGTCACCTGAGTGCTGGATTCCTGTAGCAGTTGTATTTTGTGCAGAGTTGCCATTGTATAAAAGGCTGCAAGCTTATCATGCAGAGGGAGCTGTGTGTTGAACTGCCTTGTTGCATGCACCATACTAGAGCACCTGAGAGAAGGCCACTGCCTCCTCTCCAGCTAACTCAATGCTGACCTTTGCAATAGTGAGTATAGGCCTCAGGCGGCTCTCTGTGAGCAGTGGCCTTCTCTCAGGTGCTCTAGCATGGTGCATGCAACAAGGCAGTTCAACACACTGCTCCCTCTGCATGATAAGCTTGCACCCTTTTATACAAAGTGAGCCTGTGGAGATTGAGGGATGCACAACCAAGAAATGTGAAGCAGTTTACACAAGGACAGAAATTGTCGCATCCATTTCGTGGCGCTAATACTGTTTTCTTGATATGAAAAATGTATAGTACCTTACAAGAAAATTAATTAGCACATAGATAAATCCACAGGGCCTGACAAGGTGTTCCCTCAGACTCTGTGGGAGGCAAGTGCAGAAATTGCCAAAGCCCTAGTGGAGATAGATAAATCATCTTTAGCGACATGTTATGTACCGGAGGAATGGAGGATGGCCAATGTTGTTCCGCTGTTTAAGAAAGGCTCTAAATATAAACTAGCAAATTATAGGCCGGTGAGCCTGATATCAGTTACTGCAAGGTATTCTGAGGGACCAGATATATAAGTATATATGGTTAGGAATGGTCAGCATGACTTTGTGCCTGGTAGCTCATGACTAACCAATCTTAGAGAATTTTTTGAGTAAGTTACCAGGAAAGTTGATGAAGGCAAGACAGTGGATATTGTCCACATGGACTACAGCAAAGCTCAGGCCTATCAACCCTGACTGGTAAAACACAATCATTATGGAAACAGCAAATAAGAATCCTACATCTAATTGCGATGGTGTTCCTGGGTCTCCACCTGGGACTTGCGTGACTGACAGTAGTGAAAACTGGGAGAAAGCTGCTGACGTGATGATGGAAGCCACCAACACTGCCAGAGATGGAGGACATTCATTGCTGCCCTAATGGGCAGTAAGTAAGGACTTTAGCAGGCATTTGACAAGGTCCTGTATGGGAGGTTGCTCAAGAGGGTTCAGTCACTGGCATTCAAGATGAGGTAGTAAGTTGGATTAGGTGTTGACTTTGTGGTAGTACATGGTTGCCTCACTGATTGTGACCAGTGGAGTGCAGCAGGGATCAGTGCTAGGTCAGTTGTCGGTTGCCATCTTTGTCAATGATCTAGATGATAATGTGGGTAACTGGATCAGCAAATTTGCAACTAAGATTGGTGATGTAGTGGACAGAGATGAAAACTATCAAAGCTTGCAGCAACATCCGGACCAGCTGGAAAAATAGGCTGAAAATGGTAGAGGAATTTACTGCAGACTAGTGCGAGGTGTTACACTTAAGTAGGACCAACCAGGGTAGATCTTACACAGTGAATGGAAGGGCACTGAGAAGTGCTGTAGAAGAAAAGGATCTGGGAATACAGGTCCAAAATTCATTGAAAATGATGGCACAGGTAGATAGAACTATAAAGAAAGTTTTTGGCCTTCATAAATCAAAGTATTGAATTGAATTGACTATTTCTTACATTATGTCTGAATGTGCAATGAAAAAATTATAGTAATCTGTAATAAATAGTATGTACAGTAAGATATACAACACAACAGTCAATATAACATAGAAATACAATTGTATCAGCATAAATTGATCAGTCTGATGGCCTGGTGGAAGAAGCTGTCCCAGAGCCTGGTCTTGGCTTTTATGCTGTGGTACCATCAGTTTGTGGTTGGGATGACTCGGGTCCCAAATAATCCTTCAGGCCCTTTTTACACACCCGTCGCTGTAAGTGTCCTGAATAGTGGGAAGTTCACATCCACAGATGTGCTGGGCTGTCCACACCACTCTCTGCAGAGCCCTGCGATTGAGGGAGGTACAGTTCCCATACCAGGCAGTGATGCAGCCAGTCAGGATGCTCTCAATTGTGCCCCTGTGGAAAGTCCTTAGGATTTGGGGACTCATGCCAAACTTCTTCAGCCTTCTGAGGTGAAAGAGGCGCTGTTGTGCTTTTTTCACCGCACAGCCATAATGTACAGTCAGACCCCAAGGAACTTGAAACTCTTCACCCTGTGAACCACAAATGCATTGATGTCAATAGGGGTGAGCCTTTCTCCATTCCTCCTGTAGTCCACAACAAGCTCTTTTGTTTTTGCGACACTGGGGGAGAGGTTGTTTTCTTCACACCACTGTACTTGGGTGATAACTTCCTCTCTGTAGGCTGCCTCATTATTATTTGAGATTAGGCCAATCAATGTAGTACAATCTGCAAATTTGATTAGCAGAGTGGAGCTGTGAGTGGCGACACAGTCATGGGTGTACAGAGAGTAAAGGAGGGGGCTTAGGACACAGCCCTGAGGGGCTCCTGTGTTGAGAGTCAGAGGGGCAGAGTTGAGGGAGTCCGCTCGTACAACCTGCTGGCGATCTGACAAGAAGTCCAGAATCCAGCTGCACAAGACAGAGTGAAGGCCGAGGTCTCTGAGCTTCTTGTCGAGCCTGGAGGGAATTATGGTGTTGAATGCTGAACTGTAGCCCAAGAACACCCTCCTTTCCAGATGTGTCGAGCTGTGACTATTGCGTCATCTGTCAGTTGGTTGTGTCAGTAGGCAAATTGTGGGGGGTCCAGTGTGGGTGGTAGCAAGCTGCAGATGTTGTCCTTGATCAGCCTCTCAAAGCATTTGCTTATTATTAGGGTGAGTGTGACAGGACACCAGTCATTCAGACATGTTACCTTGATCTTTTTAGGTACAGGGACAATGGTGGATGTTTTGAAACAGCAGGGCACTCTACAACAGGAGATGGGATGTTATGCTGAAGTTGCATGAGATGTTGGTGAGGCCTAATTTGGAGTATTGTGTGCAGATTTGGTTTGGTCGTGTACCTACAGGAAAGATGTAAGTAACGTTAAAGGAGAAGAGAACATTTACAAGGATGTTGCCAGGTCTGTAGGACCTGAGTTATAAGGAAAGATTGAATAGGTTAGGACCTTAGGCCCATAGAAGAGAGCGGGGTGATTTGATAGAGGTATACAAACTTATGAGGGATATAGATAGGGTCGGTGAGACTGCAAATAGAGGTCATGGATTAAGGGTGAAAGGTGAAAAGTTTAAAGGGAGCATGAGGGGAAACTTCTTCACTCAGAGGGTTGTGAGAGTGTGGAACGAGCTGCCAGCACAAGTAGTCTATATGAGCCCGATTTCAACATTTAAGAGAAGTTTGGATAGGAACATGGATGGTAGGGGTATGGAGGGTATGGTCCCGGTGCAGGTTGATGGGAATAGGCAGTTTAAATGGTTTGACATGTACTTGATGGGCCAAAGGGCCTGCTCCTGAGCTGTACTTTTCTATGACTATATGACATTGAAAAGGCGGGCCAATGGGCATTATTAGAGACAATGATAAATCTGCTTTGGGTGGTAGTGTAGCATGCAAGAGAATTTATTTCACAGCTGTTCCAAATGTTTTCAGGCTGGCTTAAGCTAATTGTCTGAAGCAGAACCAAGATGAAATAATTTAAATTCCTTTACCTTAGGTTTTACTTTGATGACAATAAGAACTTGTATTTTTATCGCATTTTAATGCAGCAGAATTTCATAAAACCTTTTCAAACAAAATTCATGCCCTTAAGCATTTTGAGTTTCAAAAGTCAAAGTAAATTTATTATCAAAGCGAATATCTGTCACCATGTACAACCCTGAGATTAATTTTCTTGCAGGCATACTCAGTAAGTTCAAGAACCATAATAGAATCAATGCAAGACTGTACCCAACAGCGCTGACAAACAACCAGTGGGCAAAATACAACAAATTGTGCAAATGCGAAAGAGGAAAGGAAGGAAGAAAGAAAGAAGTGGATGAATGGATAGATAGATAGATAAGCAATAAATATCGAGAACATGAGATGAAGAGTCCTTGAAAGTGAGTCCATAGGTTGTGGGAACAGTTCAGTGAAGTTGAGTGAAGTTATCCCCACTAGTTCAAGAGCATTGATGGTTGAGGGGTAATAAATGTTCCTAAACCTGGTAGTATGATTCCTGAGGCTCCTGTAGCTTCTTCCTGATGGCAGCAGCGAGAAGAGAGCATGGCCAGGGTTGTGAGGCTCCCTGATGATGGATGCTGCCTTCCTACGATAGTGCTCTGTGTAGATGTGCTCAATGGAGGGGAGAACTTTGCCCTTGATAGACTGGGTCATATCCACTATTTTTTGTAGGAATTACTGTTCAAGGGCATTGGTGTTTCCATACCAGGCCATAATGGCAAACGGTCAATATAGGTAGAGAGATATAAAGATTTAGAGAGGGAATTCCAAATTTTAACAGTGGTAACTGAATGCTTTGAAACTACTGGTAGATTTCAGATCCTCAAGAGGCCAAAATTGAAGAGGCATAGGTATAAGAGTGGAGTTGTTTGGTGGGGGCTGAAGAGAGGCAAAGTGGTAGTGTTGATGATGTTTTTGGCACTGAGGTTGTAATGTTGAGGAGGAGTGAGGGATTTGGAAACATGAATGAGAATCTTAAAATCTGAATGTCCGTTGACGGGAAATTGATGTCCATCAGTAAACTTAGGTAATACGTGAACAAGAATCTGCAAGTTAGGATATGGACAACAGCTCTTAATTTCTGTGAAACTAAGGCAACAGATCCTTATGGGCTGCTAACACAAGTAATTATTCTATTGGGTCCATGGCCTTCTCCCCATTTATTAAGTTAAATGTTTCTTTCATCAATGAAATGGTACAGATGGTAGCTGTGCAGTAATGGTCAAGCATTTCATGTCAAAGTTTGAAGCTAGTAACAGATATGGTTTCCATGGAGACGATGTTTGTTCAATTTTGAAGCTGTTCCAGCACACAGGGCTGAATTCTGAACAAGGTGGTTTTAGAAGTTTTGGTTAGCCATGTTATGAATGTAAATGGTTCTCATTGTTCAATATTGTAACAGCAATGAAAATGAGTTCCATAATGAATTCAGCATTGCATTTGCAAAATAGACCCTTAGTCACTGAGCATCCAGATTAAATGAATATTGGAAGCCTTCAAAAAAAGTGAGTGCTTGTTGACAAACATAAAGCCAGCAAAGCCGCTTTCAACCATCTCATAAATACTCATTATTATTCAAAGGACACGAGCTGGCTTCACATTATCAGAAGCTAGGATGACCAGCCTATATATTAATTGTATTACATTTTATTTGTCCCGATTTTTCAAACTTTCTGTCTGATGACCCTCACCATCATGTGTTTAGAATGCATGAATGGAACTTGTATCTGTGTATACAGTATCAGCATGTACAGATAACATCTTTGCACACTGTAACCAGCATACACATATAAACACTAAAGCATGACCCCCCACATACATATCCTGTTTTTAATATCTACTGAACTGCTGCCAGCAATTCTTCACTGCCCACATGCTGAGGTGTCGTGAGGAACTGCCAAGTCACGAAGGGGAAGTATTAACGAACCAGTCCTGACCTAGTGTTTGCCAAAGTTCTGCATTTCATTATTTTTATTTCATGCCTATGGCATTGTTATATTTACAAAGTATGTTGAGTCACAGGTGGATTTTTTAAGGGTTAGAGACTAGTTTTATTTGTCACATGTACATTGAAACATACAGTGAAGTGTGAAATTTGCGTCAATCAGATCAACGAGGATTGATTGGGCAGCCCACAAGGGTGGTCACGCTTCCAGCACCCACATAGCATGCCCACAACACTATCCCGAACCGTAAGTCTTTGGAATATGGGAAGAAAGCAGAGCACCTGAAAGGAACCCGTGCCGTCACAGGAAGTACGTACAAACTCCTTAGGTGCAGCGGCAGGAATTGAGCAATGATCAGTGATCGCTGGCCCTGTAATAGTGTTATACAAAGCACTGTGCTACTAAGGCACTTGGGCTGGTTTAACAATTCATACTGATGGTATCAGAATGGGTTGATGGATTTGTTTGTCCTTCTAGGCCCACTGCAAAGCTCTTCCCTTCATCCTTCAGTCTTCAGGGATTTAAGATGCCAGTTTAAATCTTTTTACAACTTATTACTCTCCTGCACACAGCGAGCCATGGTTCTTGCATATACCAATGTATAAATACTGTAGACTGCTGTCTTTGGTTCCATTCCTGCTGTGTGTTCCTGTCCTGATAACGGTGCATGTGTCTGGATGCAGTATCGCTTCCTAATCGAGAAGGAAAGGAAGATGAATGTGGAACACTGATATTACATATATGTAGCAGGAATGAATTTCATTGCTTAGTTGTCCTGTTAATTTTCAATGAAGTGTTCTCACTTTGTCCAATGTAAATTTATTATCAATTTAGCTGCAGGTTACCATATACTATATTTCAGATTTATTTTCTTGCAGGCACTTACAAGGAAAAAAGAAATACAATAGCATTTTATGAAAATGTATACATAAACAGACAGATTACAAACAACCAACATGCAAAATAATACAAACTATGCAAATAATACTGAGAACCTGAGTTATAAAGAGTCTTTGAAAATGAGGTTGTAGGTTAGAGTCTTTTCAGAATATGGCGATTGAAGTTATCCACACTGGTTCAGGAGCCTGTTGGTTGTAGGTTAATAACTCCTCCTGAACCTGGTGGTGTAGAACCCAAGGTTTCTGTATCAACTTCCCCAGCAGTACTGGTGAGAAGGGGGCATGACCTGGAGATGGTGGGGATCTTTGATGTTATTTTGGTAGTACTCCATGTAATCAGAGAGTGGAACAGTAGCGTAAGGCAAAAAAATTTAATTTGCTCAATGAACATTTATTTAAAGCGAGGAGAAAATGCACTAACTTAGAAACATAGAATGAAAGGAAGCAATTTGGTCCATCATGTCTGCTCCTGTTCTGTATCTGTACCAGAGCAACTTGCTAGGTGCATACCTGTTCTTTAGCCCATGCACTACCCCCGTCCTGATATGATCCCTTCTCTTGGTTGACTTCCCCTTTTATTTATTGAGATATAGCACGGAAAAGGCCCTTCAAGGTGCACTGCTCAGCAATCCCAGCTTTAACCCTAGTCTAATCGCGGGACAAGGTACAATGACCAATTAACCATCTTGAGACTGTGGAAGGAAACTGGAGCACCCGGAGGAAACCCACGCAGTCAAAAGGAACGTACAGAAGCAGTGAGAATTGAACCCGGGTTGCTGGTACTGTTGCTAACCACTACACTACCATGCCGCCCCATTTAAGGCCACAGTGCAACCTGCATTTGTCACATCTGCAAATCCTGCATGCTGGATTCCAACACTGCTTTTCAAAAAATAAAGATTTTCCCCATGTCACCATCAATTTTCATCCTCTTTATACCTTTTCCTCTGGCACCTGATTCCTCCACCAATAGCCATTCTGTACAGACCCATCATTATTTTAGATACTTCTAAATCTCCCTTAGGTCTTCAAAGAAATCAATTCCTGCTGCTGTAATTTGACCTGTTACTTCCAGTTTTAACACAGGAACCAATCTCTTTCCTGAATCTCTGTATAGAATCCTTAACAGCTGCATTAGTGCTGTATTAAAATGCACACAATACTCCAGTTAAGGCTGAACCAGCATCTTGTGTAACTTTGGCAAGCCATATTTTCATACTCTATACTTCTGATAGGTCTAGTATGCATTGTTACCTGCATTCTCGACCTATCCTGCCACTTTATATATTTTCTCTTCATTCTTCCTATCTAAATGCATCACTTACATTAAATTTTATTTGCTAAGTATCTGCAGATTCCACCATGCTGTAATTTATTACTATCCCCATCATCGTAGTTCACAATACTGCCAAGGTTTGTGTCATCTTCAAATTGAGAGATTGTGGCTTGCACCCCAAGGCTGGGTCAGTAATACAGATCAAATATAGCAAAGGCTCTCATCATTATCATCATCAGGTGCCATACCCAGTTTCCATCTATTCTTACAGCGGCAGTTTGTTCCCAGTACAGATTTCTGATTAGGCGGAGGTCTTTCGAATCTAGATCTAAAGTTTTACAGTTTAGCAAAGGCTCTAAGGAATGCTATTAGTCACCTTCCTCTATTTTGATCGTTTGTTATCTGAAATTTAACTAAGGTTATATCCATGTTATCAGTGTGCCTGCATGCCATGTGCTACAACTTTTCTAATAAGCCTTTTCTAATAATGTGGCATCTTTTCAAAAGAGCTGTGAAAGTCCATTGTACACACATCAATTACATTATCCTCATCAATTCTTGTCTGCTACCTCATCAAAAATTTCTGTCAAATTGGATAAACATGATGTGCCCTTAAGAAACCTGCATTGGTTTGCCTTAATTAACTTATTTGCTCCAGATGACTATCAATCCTGTCCCAGATTAATGTTTCTAACCACTTTCCCACTCCTGATCTTAAATTTGCTGCCCAGAAATTATTAAGTTTATGTTTACTCCCTTTTTTGAGCAAAGAAGTAACTTACCCCATTTTCTAGTCAAAAGCTAATTTCTCCAGAAAAACACAATGATGAAAAATAGTTTTATATATAAGTTGTTTACAAAATAAATCTCTGTCATAGCTGTATGATTTTGGAGAATTAATTGTTGATTGCATTCAATGACAATAGAGTGTCTTATTTTTATTTCCTTAGATTTTGAATGATCCAGTGGAAAACATTTTCCCTTATTGACACCAACAATATAATTGAATGTTCTCATTGTGTCCACTTCCCCCCATGAGCTTGCACCAGTCCTATGAGTTTGATTTTGTTTCCTGCTACAACTGCACAGGGCACAGCCTCCTCTCTTGATGCCTACGTCCCATTTACCCCTACATGCCATCACTACCTCTCCTTGAGAGCAATTAATATTCGTTCAGTAATGCACATCTGGTAGGTGAAATCCACATCATTCACTGTTGCTGAGATAGTAGGAAGGGGGTGGTTGATTCATGTCTGACAGCAAAGAGCCATGATAGAGAGGTTTGAAGACTGAACTAGTCGTGGGAAATGTGAGTCATCAACCCAAGGACTAGGCAGGTGGGGTTGCTTTGCAAGTATCATGCCTGATTGTGGAGTGCTGAGTTTGAACTGTAAAGCAATGTGGTGGTCTAAAAGTGGCCTGTGGAAGCCATTGTTAAGCTTGCTTCCTTGCAACACACAAAAGCAGATGACAGTAATTTGCACTGGAGCATTTAATTGACATTTTACTGTGGGATTGAGTTTCACAATATAAGCCTCTTTGACAAATATTGAAGGCCTTAATTCTGCATTTTGCTGCTTTAAGAGAGTGTTGCAATTATATTTGATTAGTGATTAAAATATTGTGATTGCTAAATATTTATGAGTTGTCTCACTGCTTAATGAATATGCTCAAAAATGGTCTAGGACTCTTATTAATAGTATATTGATATCAAGCTTACTCTGTCCTGCTGGGTAAATTGCTGGCAGGAGGACTATCTTTTCTGAGCATATGGAATTTCTTGAACTGTTGTATACATATTTATCTTAATTTTATTCCAATTTATAGATACTACATTCAGAGAAGGGGATTTTGGTCTACTTGAAAGACATGCTGGAATCTAAGACTTTACAATGTGTAAAGTATCTGAATAAATGTGTATAGGTGTTTGGGCTAAATTTGACATTGCCCATCAGAACATTGGGAGAGTGATGGGTTCTAATTTTCTATTATTGTACAGTAATCTCTTGTGGGAGACATGGTTAATTCATACTACTGCCTTATGTTTATTAATAACTGAAGAATCACTGTTGGCACAGATTCAATTAGTCACCATAGTACCTGGTGTTGGAACACGACAATCATGGTCAGAAAATAATAAGTTAGGGGGAAAAACAGCAACATAATAATAGCAGGCAATCTCGATCATATGGTAATCAATTAAATACTTCACTTTGTCTTTCAGTTTATATCCTACCCCAATTTAAATACAAATTAAGTTGTTTTTTCCAATTTGTGTTATTTTTAAATGCTTTTCTGCTCTTCAGATTGGTTACTTAACGTTGTTTCTCTTCCTCTAGTGCCTTTGCCCGTTATCCCAATGGTGTTGTGGTCCATTACTTCTGCTGCAAAGACCGAAATGTTTGCCCCACAGAGACGTGAATGTGCAAACTCATTTGAAATGCAGGAATCTATTTGCTGTCTAGATAGACAGTTGGAAAACATGGCGGCTTGAGAAGGTGCCTGACTTTCACTGAAGGAGGAGCAACTGTTGGACAAATGGCACGCACTGTGTGAGATACACTGTTGGCGTTAATAATTACATTAATAATTGTGTAAATAGACAATTACTGGCATGTTGGCTTTCTGCTTACATTGGGGTATTAGTGTAAAACTGGAAGCTGTTTCCTGTGTAAAGTTGTATAGTAAACTTGTGCCACTTTATGAAAGACAGTTGCACTACATGATGGTAAACCCCAGGGTATGAAAGCACTGTGCTCTGAAGTACTTTGTTAAAAGGGCTGTTAACTTTTAGCCTGACCAGGGATTAAATCTCTTCAAAGCAAGGTGACATTTTGAGTATTGTTCTCATTTACGTCATATCTTGTTTCAAGCCCTCTGCTCATAGCACTTCTGGTTTGTAACACCCTGATTTTTATTTCCACGTGATATTTCCTTTGAGTGTGTGCCTTCATCTAACAAGAATAACTATGAAGCTCCCAAAAGTGTTGCATTGTACAGAATAATCTACTTACCTGTACTGTGCTCCATTTGGAGTTTGTCCTGATGCTATAAAATACATTTAATGATCTTTCTATTTAAGATCTTGAAACTGTAAATGTTAAATTTGGGTAAATATACTTGGAACCCAAAATTTTGAAATGCTGAACATTTCTTGTATGTCTTACCATTTTGTATTTTTTCACTTTAACATCCAACTTAATAAAACAACAGTACAGAATCATTTCCCACCTGTTCTCCAGTTTGGGTGGAACTCGTGATGCTGCAGTTGATATGGTTCCCGCTCTCCTCTCCTTACATTTCCACTTTAGAACAGAATTCTTGCAGTATTCTACCATACAGTACTGTGCAAAATTCTTAGGCACCTTAGATTTTTTATATTGTTTCAGATGGTATGGTCTCTGCAGAGCCCTGATCTCAACATCATTGAGGCTGTCTGGGATTACCTGGAGAGACAGAAGCAAGCGAGACAGTCTGCAGAACTCTGGCAGTTCTCCAAGATGCTTGGAACAAACTACCAGCTGATTTTCTTATAAAACTGCATAACAGAATACCTAAGAGAATTGATGCAGTTTTAAAGGCAAAGGATGGTGACACGAAATATTGATTGGATTTAGTTTTTTTTTACTGTTCACTGCTCTTTATAGTATTTTTCTGATATTTAGAAACTTTCAATTTCATTATTTTTGAAAGCCACTTTACAGAAATGTTTTACATGTGCCTAAGACTCTTGCACAGTACTGTACATCCAGGATGAAAAGAACTCATGTAAACCAGCTTCACTTATTAGTTACCCAACCATAGTTATTTCATAAACACTGTCTGCTGACAAGTGGTTGAGATTTCACAGTATCACTGCAATTGTGTTCTTGTTACAAAAAGAGGAAGGAAATAATTGTTCCTTTGGCTTTCGTAGTAATCATAAAGTTGTATTTTAACTAGTTCTTCCAATTAATTTGGCTGATTTTGTTTGTGTAATTGCAATGGACTATGAAATTGTACTTATTCCAAGCAAGGAACAAACACCAGTTGAATTTAAGTTCATTGAAAGTGGCTAGGTTTGGCAGTGAATGTATTTTTTTAATATTTCCAAGGGTGATATTTAAAACTATTTTGTCCACCCTGCTACCTTCACCCCTGCCACTGTTGTAGCTGCCATTCCAAGGAGGGGAATCTACTGAAGGCATAGATGTAAAGAGTTGGCGTGCAACAAGCTGATGCACGTGCTTTATTCACTTTTCAATCGCATAACTAGCATGCTATGGAAACAATTACTGAAGATTGAAAAATGGAGTTGAATTTGATGATATTGCAAGGATAAGTTTACCAAAACCGATGAGAGGAAACATCTCAGCTCGTCAGTCTTCCAACATTTAGCTCTACATTGAATGCTATGATTTGGAATTAAGTCGTGATAATCTTACAAAGATTTTATTTTTCAACCAGTGTATTTTTATATTTACCCCCAGTTAAATTTGGACCAATTCCAAGACTTGGCTTAGTTGTGTGCAAGAAAAAAAGAAAACAAGCAAGTTGAGAGACTTCAATACTTCATTCTACTCATTTCCAGTTACTGGTGAGCTGGTTTTGACAAAGTTGACCAGAAGTCTGAGTAACTGTGTGCACACAACTTGAAGTGAAAAAAGAATAGGAAGAACCTAAGTATTTTCTTGGCCTCAAAGTTAGGTAATAATCTATGAGAAAAATTAAAAGGAAAGAAAAAGTTATTTGGAGCAATAAATGATGCTAGCATGCCAATGATAAACACACAAGAGAAAAGGTGCGGTTAAGCTCCACACAACTTCTAGTTTGAAAATAAGTTGGAAACTGTGACAGGACTATGTTTTGCGTTATAATCTGAGATTGAATCCCCCATATTTCATACTGAATGACTTCTACTTTGTTCTGTATCGTACATTTAAGGATACCCAAAGGAATAGCTCTGTATGAGAAAACTTATTTAACCATCCAGTTGGGAGGCTGAGCAACACACACAAAATTCTGGGGGAACTCAGCAGGCCAGACACCGTCATTGGAAAAGGGTACAGTCGATGTTTTGGGCCGAGACATCGACTGTACTCTTTTCCATAGATGCTACTTGGCCTGCTGAGCTCCTCCGGCATTTTGTGTGTGTTGCTTGGATTTCCAGCATCTGCAGATATTTTCTTGTTTCATATGGGAGGCGGAATAACCATGTTAGATTCAATTCAAATTGTGGTTGGCTTAGATTCCTGCAGCATGTTTGGGAAATGAGTTGACAACATTGTTCCACAGATGTTTGGAACATACGGACCTTAATTATTTTCTGAAGCCGAGTACTGTACATATCAGACAATGCAAGGTGGAGTTTGTGGATGAAGTATTTGCCTCTGTTTTTAAGATTGTGTGTTACTGAGATTATTTGCAGTTCTGAATTCATTTGTTTGATTCAATTGAAATTGACAAGTTACAAAAGATGAAAAACTGCAATAAAAACAGAAAATGCTGGAAATGGGCAGCATCTGAGGAGAATTTCAAGTTGAAAATATTTCATCAGAATTAAGCATGGTAAAAAATCAAGGGGTGAAGAGAGTAAAGGGAATATCTACGTTATGGTGGAGATCATGAGAGACTGACACAAAACACTATTTTTGAAACAGGGAGCAAACTCAGAAACCAGAGGTTAAAGGGAACTTGGGAGTCCTTGTGCAGGACTTCCTGAAGGTTAACTTGCAGGCTAGTGGTAAGGAAGGGAAATGCAATGTTAGCATTCATTTCGAGAGGACTAGACTGTAAGAGCAAGGATGTGATCCTGAGGCTTTATAAGGCAATGGTCAGACTGCACCTGGAGTATTGTAGCAGTTTTGGGCCCTATATTTGAGAAAGGGTGTGCTGGCATGGGAGAGGTTCCAGAGGTGGTTCACAAGATGGTCTCAGAAATGAAAGGGTTAATATATGAGGATCATTTGATTGCCATTACTGAAACTTGGTTGAGAGAGGGGAAGGAATAGGTGATTAATGTACCAGGTTTCAAAGTTTTAGAAAAGATAGAGGAGGAGGTAAAAAGGGTGGTGGGGGGAGTTACACAACTAATCAGGGACAATATTATAGCTGCAATTAGAGGAGACATAATGGACGGTTTAGACACTGTTGGGTAGAACTCAGGAATAGGAAGGGTGCACTCACTCTGATAAGATTGTACTACAGACCCCTAGTAGCCACTGGGGACATTGAAGAACAGATATGTAATCAGATTAAGGAAATGTGTAAAAATAATAGGGTTGTTGTCATGGGGGATTTCAATTTGCTTAATGTAAACTGGGAACTTCTTAGTGCTAAGAGTTTAGATGGGGCAGAAGTTAACTGTATCCAGGAGAATTTCATAAATCAATATGTGGATGGTCCAATGACATGGTCCAATGGTACTGAGCCTGGCCAGGTGACTGACCTTTCAGTGGGTGAACAGTGACCACAACTCCTTAACATTCAGGATAACTGTAGATAAGGATAGGCATGGTCTTTGCAGAAGAGTTTTAAATTGGAGTAGGGCAAATTACATGGACATTAGGCAGGAACTAAGAAGAGTTAATTGGAGCCACCTTTTTTCTGGCAAATCCACATCAGACATGTGGAGGGTGTTTAAAGATCAACTACACAGAGTACAGAAAAGGTTAGAATGGAAAGATAAGAGAACCGTAGATGTCCAGGGAGGTGGTGAATTTAGTTGAGGAAAAAAATGTATAAAGCTTCGGAAGTCAGGATCAAACAAAGCACACGAGTGTAAAGAAACCAAAAAAGAAATTAGTAAAGCCAGGAGGGGCCATGAAAAGTCCTTCGCAAGTAGGATTAAGGTGAATCCCAAGGCATCCTCTCCATCAAGATCAAAAAGATAACTAGGGAGAGGGTAGGAATGCTCGGGGTTAAAGGGGGGAGCGTTTTCCTTGAATGTGGAGAATGTGAGTGAGATACTTAAATGAGTAATCTGCTTAAGTATTTACTAAGGAAAAGGATATGGAGTAGCAGGAGATCCTTGCTGAGTTTATAAATATGTTTGGGTGTTTAGAGGTCAAAACTCAGGTGAAGCCGCATCTGGAGTATTGCATCCAGTTCTGGTCACCCCAGTACAGGAAGGAAGTTGAAGCTTTGGAGAGAGCGCAGAAGAGGTTTACCAGGATGCTGCCTGCTTTAGAGGGCATGTGCTGTCATGGGAGGCTTGGATAAACTTGGGTTGTTTTCTCTGGAGTCGTGGAGACTAAAGAGAGATCTGATCTCCCCTCAGCATCCCAAGATTATGAGAGGTATAGATAGAGTAGACAGGGAGTATCTGTTACCCGGAGTTAAGGTATCTAATACGAGAGGGCATACAGGTGGTGAGAGGGGGTAGTTTCAAAGAGGATGTGAGGGGTAAGATTTTTACTCAGAGAATAACGATGCCTGGAATGCCCTGCCTGCTGTGGTGGTAGAGACTAATACATTAGAGGCTCTTAAGAGACGTTTAGATAGGCACGTGAATGTGAGGAAGATGGAGGGATATGGATATTGTGCAGGTAGGAGGTATTCGTGTTTGGGTGTTTTTTATTTGTTTTTTAGCTGGTTCAGCGCAACATTGTGGGCTGAAGGGCCTTTTCCTGTGCTGTGCTGTTCTATATTCTGGGCCTGTTTTCACTGGAGTTTTGAAGAATGAGGGGTGATCTCATTGAAACCTATGAATCACCAAGATAGAGTGAATATGTCCTATAGTGGGGGTGTTTCCTGTAGGGCACAAACTCAGAATAGAGGGATGTCCGTTTAGAACAGGGATGAGGAGGAAATCCTTCAGCCATAGGGTGGTGAATCTGTGGAATTCATTGCTGCAGTTAACTGGAAGACAAATCACTGGGTATATTTAAAGCAGAAGTTGATAGGTTCTTGGCTAGTAAGTGTGTCAATGTTTACAGGGAAAAGACGGAAGAATGGGGTTGAGAAGGAAAATAAATCATCCAAATGGAATGGCAGAACAGACTAATTCTGATCCGATGTTTTATGGCCTAAGTGGTATTGGTGGTTGAGGCTTATTAATCAGCTGATCTGTCCAAAGGAGAAGTAGACAAAAGAAGTGAATTGGGACAAAGGTAATTTACAGAACATTGCATTTGTGGACAGGAGAAGTGAATCGGGACAAAGGTAATTTACAGAACATTGCACTTGTGGACAGGAGAAGTGAATCGGGACAAAGGTAATTTACAGAACATTGCATTTGTTTGAAGTCCAAAGTAAAAGTGAATACTCATAATGCCGAGCATATCAGATACATCTATGGAGAAAGAAAATCGGAGTTAACATTATAGATTGATGACTTTTCATCTGAACTGATGGCATCGCACCTGGTTAGAAGATGCAGTGTTGTTCTTTCAGCCTATGTTAGATTTCATTGGAACAGCGCAAAAGGATAAAGGCAGATGTCAGAACGAACATGGGATGGAGAGTTAAAGTGATAGGCACCAGAACCTCATCCTTGTGGACTGAGCAAAGTGCTCACCCATTCTGCATTTTATCCAGGCCGGTAAAGGCCACCAAGTGCAGTGCACTAAATTGGAAGAAGTACCAGTCGATTGCTGCTTTACATAGAGAAAGTGTTTGGATCTCTGCATGTTTAAAGGAATGTTTGTTATCGAAGTATGTATGCAGTATACAAGTCTGAGATTTGTCTTTTCCAGAGAGCCGCGAAACAAGGAAAACATCAAACTCCCCCTCACCCCCACTCGAAAAATAAACAAATCTCACAAACCCCCAACCCCCTCCCTCACACAAAGAAACCAACAGATCACTCCACATGTTGGACAGAATTTAGATAAAAGGACGGGTGTTGCATAGGAAGATGCCATGAAGTGTGTGTGCAGTGGAGATGGAGGTGTTAAGCAGGGAGTTCTGAAGGGAATGGTCCTTTTGAAATGCTGGGAGTCGGGGAGATAGAAACATAGAAAACCTACAGCACAATACAAGCCCTTCGGCCTGCAAAGCTGTGCCAAATATGTCCTTGCATTAGAAATTACCTTGGGTTACCCATAGCCCTCTGTTTTTTGAGCTCCATGTACCTATCCAGGAGTCTCTTTAAGACCCTATCATATCCGTCTCCAGCACTGTCGCCGGCAGCCCATTCCATGCATTCACCACTCACTGCATAAAAAAAATTTAACCCTGACATCTCTGTACCTACTTCAAAGCACCTTAAAACTGTGCCCTCTCTCTAACATTTCAGCCCTGGGAAAAAGCCTCTGACTATCCACACGATCAATGCCTCTCATCATCTTGTACACCTCTATCAGGTCACCTCTCATACTCCGTCACTCCAAGGAGAAAAGGCTGAATTCACTCAACCTACTCTCATAAGGCATGCTCCCCAATCCAGGCAACATCCTTGTAAATCTCCTCTGCACCCTTTCTATGGTTTCCACATCCAATCTGTTTGGTTGCAGCACCATGTTGAAGTGATAGGCAACTGAAATCTCATTGAAATTAGAGCATGATTCGTAAAAATGTAAAGGTTGATGAGATGGAAGGTGAGAAACTTTGCCTAGAGTTGGAGGAGACAGTGGAAAGCGGCCAGTGAGTGAGTGGGCCAGTGAAGGAGTGGAGCTTTGAGGCTTTGACTCGAGAGGTTTTGGCAGTTGATCTGTGCAATCAAGTAATCAAGATTTGAGTAGATCAGCAGAAAGCTGTTGATTAGACGATCAAGATTTGAATAGCTCAGACTCAGCAGAAAGCAGCTGATTGGGCAGTCGAGGTCAGGTGACCAAACATTTTGAAAAGCTCAAACAGATAAATAGAGGGGTAGCTCAAGCGAAGCGGCCAGTGAGTGAGTGGGCCAGTGAAGGAGGGGAGCTTTGAGGCTTTGACTCGAGAGGCGGAGGACAAGCTAGCTCGCAGTTAGTTTTTACAATGTCTCCTGAGACGGTGATGTGCCTCTCGTGTGAGATGTGGCAGTCTTGGGGGAACTCCCCTCTCCCACAGAGTCACATCTGCCAGAAGTGCATACGGCTGGGCGATCTGGAAGACCGTGTAAGGAATCTGGAGCAGCAGCTGGATGACCTTTAACTCATAAGGGAGAATGAGGCAGTCATAGATGAGAGCTACAGGGAGGTGGTCACACCTAGGCTGTTGGAAGCAGGTCGTTGGGTGACAGTCAGAGGGGGAAAAGTGAAGGTGAGCAGACAGGTAGTGCAGAGCATCCCTGTAGCCATTCCCCTGAATAATAAGTTTACCGTCCTGGATATTGTTGGCGGGGCGACCGACCAGGTGTGAGCCACGGTGGCAGGGCCTCTGGTACTGAGTCTGACCCTGTGGTGCAGAAGGGTGGGATGGAGAAGAGGAGAGCTGTCATCATTGGAGACTCTGTAGTCAGGGGAGCAGACAGGAGATTTTGTGGATGTGAGAAGGACACATGCATGGTTTATTGCCTCCCGGATGCCAGGGTCCGGGATGTCTCTAACCGGGTACACGACATCCTGGTACAAGAGGGAAATCAACCAGAAGTTGTGATACATGTTGGGACCAACGACATAGGCAGGAAGAGGGATGAGGTCCTGAAGTGTGAGTTTCGGGAACTAGGCAGAAGGCTGAAGAACAGGACCTCAAGGGTGGCGTTCTCAGGATTGCTGCCAGTGCTACGTGACAGTGATGGTAAGAATTGGAGGAGATGGCAGTTGAATGCGTGGCTGAGGAGTTGGTGCAGGGAGCAGGGTTTTAGGTTTTTAGATCATTGGGATCTCTTTTGGGGAAGGTGGGACCTGTACAGATTGGATGGGTTGCACCTGAACTCGAGGGGGAGCAATATCCTTGCAGGTAGGTTTGCTAGCATGGTTCAGGAGGGTTTAAACTAATTTGCGAGGGGGATGGGACCCAGAGCGATAGAGCAGTGAAAGAAGTGCATGGAGTAAAGCCAGATCTAACATATAGAGAGGCTTTGAGGAAAGAGAAGCAGAATAAACGGTGTAAAGACAGTAAGGTAGAAGGGCTGAAATGTGTGTACCTCAATGCAAGAAGCATCAGGAACAAAGGTGATGAACTGAGAGCTTGGATACATACATGGAATTATGATGTAATGGCCATTACAGAGACTTGGCTGGCACCAGGGCAGGAATGGATTCTCAATATTCCTGGATTTCAGTGCTTTAAAAGGGATAGAGAGAGCAGAAAAAGGGGAGGAGGGGTGGCATTACTGGTCAGGGATACTATTACAGCTACAGAAAGGGTGGGTAATGTAGCAGGATCCTCTTTTGAGTCAATATGGGTGGAAGTCAGGAACAGGAAGGGAGCAGTTACTCTATTGGGGGTATTCTATAGGCTCCCTGGTAGCAGCAGGGATACAGAGGAGCAGATTGGGAGGCAGATTTTGGAAAGGTGCAAAAATAACAGGCTTGTTATCATGGGTGACTTTAACTTCCCTGATACTGATTGGCACCTGATTAGTTCCAAGGGTTTAGATGGGGCAGAGTTTGTTAAGTGTGTCCAGGACGGATTCCTGTCACAGTATGTGGACAGGCCGACCAGGGGGAATGCCATACTAGATCTAAAACTAGGTAATGAACCGGGTCAGGTCACAGATTTCTCAGTGGGTGAGCATCTGGGGGGCAGTGACCACCGCTCCCTGCCCTTTGGCATTATCATGGAAAAGGATAGAATCAGAGAGGACAGAAAAATTTTTAATTGGGGAAAGGCAAATTATGAGGCTATTAGGCTAGAACTTGCGGGTGTGAATTGGAATGATGTTTTTGCAGGGAAATGTACTATGGACATGTGGTCGATGTTTAGAGATCTCTTGCGGGATGTTAGGGATAAATTTGTCCCGGTGAGGAAGATAAAGAATAGTAGGGTGAAGGAACCATGGGTGACAAGTGAGGTGGAAACTCTAGTCCGGTGGAAGAAGGCAGCATACATGAGGTTTAGGAAGCAAGGGGGATCAGATGGGTCTATTGAGGAATATAGGGAAGCAAGAAAGGAGCTTAAGAAGGGGCTGAGAAGAGCAAGAAGGGGGCATGAGAAGGCCTTGGTGAGTAGGGTAAAGGAAAACCCCAAGGCATTCTTCAATTATGTGAAGAAGAAAAGGATGACAGGAGTGAAGGTAGGACCGATTAGAGATAAAGGTGGGAAGATGTGCCTGGAGGCTGTGGAAGTGAGCGAGGTCCTCAATGAATACTTCTCTTCGGTATTCACCAATGAGAGGGAACTTGATGGTGAGGACAATATGAGTGAGGTTGATGTTCCGGAGCATGTTGATATTAAGGGAGAGGAGGTGTTGGAGTTGTTAAAATACATTAGGACAGATAAGTCCCCGGGGCCTGACAGAATATTCCCCAGGCTGCTCCATGAGGCGAGAGAAGAGATTGCTGAGCCTCTGGCTAGGATCTTTATGTCCTCGTTGTCCACGGGAATGGTACCGGAGGATTGGAGGGAGGCGAATGTTGTCCCCTTGTTCAAAAAAGGTAGTAGGGATAGTCTGGGTAATTATAGACCAGTGAGCCTTACGTCTGTGGTGGGAAAGCTGTTGGAAAAGATTCTTAGAGATAGGATCTATAGGCATTTAGAGAATCATGGTCTGATCAGGGACAGTCAGCATGGCTTTGTGAAGGGCAGATCATGTCTAACAAGCCTGATAGAGTTCTTTGAGGAGGTGACCAGGCATATAGATGAGGGTAGTGCAGTGGGTGTGATCTGTATAGATTTTAGTAAGGCATTTGACAAGGATCCACACGGTAGGCTTATTCAGAAAGTTAGAAGGCATGGAATCCAGGGAAGTTTGGCCAGGTGGATTCAGAATTGGCTTGCCTGCAGAAGGCAGAGGGTGGTGGTGGAGGGAGTACATTCAGATTGGAGGATTGTGACTAGTGGTGTCCCACAAGGATCTGTTCTGGGACCTCTACTTTTTGTGATTTTTATTAACGACCTGGATGTGGGGGTAGAAGGGTGGGTTGGCAAGTTTGCAGATGACTCAAAGTGGTGTTGTAGATAGTGTAGAGGATTGTCAAAGATTGCAGAGAGACATTGATAGGATGCAGGAGTGGGCTGAGAAGTGGCAGATGGAGTTCAACCTCAAGAAGTGTGAGGTGGTACACTTCGGAAGGACAAACTCCAAGGCAGAGTACAAAGTAAATGGCAGGATACTTGGTAGTGTGGAGGAGCAGAGGGGATCTTGGGGTACATGTCCACAGATCCCTGAAAGTTGCCTCACAGGTGGATAGGGTAGTTAAGAAAGCTTATGGGGTGTTAACTTTCATAAGTCGAGGGATAGAGTTTAAGAGTCGCGGTGTAGTGATGCAGCTCTATAAAACTCTGGTTAGGCCACACTTGGAGTACTGTGTCCAGTTCTGGTCACCTCACTAAAGGAAGGATGTGGAAGCATTGGCAAGGGTACAGAGGAGATTTACCAGGATGCTGCCTGGTTTAGAAAGTATGCATTATGATCAGAGATTAAGGGAGCTAGGGCTTTACTCTTTGGAGAGAAGGAGGATGAGAGGAGACATGATAGAGGTGTACAAGATATTAAGAGGAATAGATAGAGTGGACAGCCAGTGCCTCTTCCCCAGGGCACCACTGCTCAATACAAGAGGACATGGCTTTAAGGTAAGGGGTGGGAAGTTCAAGAGGGATATTAGGGGAAGGTTTTTTACTCAGAGAGTGGTTGGTGCGTGGAATACACTGCCTGAGTCAGTGGTGGAGGCAGATACACTAGTGAAGTTTAAGAGACTACTAGACAGGTATATGGAGGAATTTAAGGTGGGGCTTATATGGGAGGCAGAGTTTGAGGGTCAGCGCAACATTGTGGATCCGTGTTGATGAATTTGGTTGGTGGTTGAGAACATTTAAGAAGTGAAAGCCTTTAGAGCAAGTGGAAGGCTGCCCCTTTGTTTAGGATTCTCAAACATATATGTTCCATTTAATGCATTTTTGCTCTTGCTCCCTCTTCTGCCCAGAGTAAGGATAGCTTTCTCTCGTCTTCCACTAGCAACTTCCACACTCAGTGGATTGTCATTTGTAATTTCTGTCATCTTCGGGATGGTGTCACCTGCAAACACCCAGTCCGCACCAAAACTCATTCCTGTCTACGTGGCACTTTCCCATACAACACCTGTCCCGAACCCTTTCACTCCCCAGTGACATGAGGAGTCCTTCCAGGGTAAAGCATCATTCACTTGTATTACATACCAATTTGGTGCTCGTGATGTGGTGTCCTCTATAATGTAGAAACCAGATATAAATGGGATAATCGCCCTGTGGAAATCCCGACTCAGTCCACAGAGTATAACTTTTCAGTTAGTTATTTTTCCCTGGTACTTCCACTCTGAGCTCTTGGTCTTTGGCTTCTTGGATAGTAGCGACAAAGCCCAGCATAAACTCAATCAAATTTAATATCACTGGCATATGCCATGAAATTTGTTGTGTTGCGGCAGCAGTGCATTGTAGTGCAAAAGAAACGTGAGGTGGTGTGCATGGTTCATTGTCCATTCAGAAATCTAATGGTGGAAGAAGAGAAGCTGTTCCTGAAGTACTGAATGTGTGTAGCCAGAGTCTTTTCCCAGGAATGGGGAGTTCTAAACTAGAGGGCATAGCTACACGGCATGAGGGGAGAGATTTAAAAGAGAGGACGGTGAGCTGCCAGACAAAGGGGTTGAGACAGGTACAACTGCAACACTTAAAAGGGATGTGGATAAATACAAAAAGGAGAGCGGATTGGAAATTTTTGGACAACAGGAACTAACAGGAAGGATTTTTTTCAAGTTCAACTTTTTATTATTATTTATTCTTATTTTACAAAGCAGTGCAGCATATCACAGAGCAGATACAGTACAGCATATTTACACAGCCATCCCATGACAGGAAAACAAATAAAACTTAGAGACAGAAAGAAGTTCTAATTTAAGTTTAAATTAACATACAACCAAAATTGATCCCACGCGTCTTGCACTTTTCCCTCACTGTTAATTCTTCCCAACATGTGTTCATATGATGAAATCGTAATCATTTCTTCAGTCCATTCCTTCACAGTGGGACATCTGTTTTTTTCCAGTTTTGCAATATAATTCTTGCAATTGTGATAAGAACCACCTTTAAAATAGTGAACTTGTCATTGTTTACATTAGATATCATTGTCCTATCATCCAGGAGACAAAGCCATGGGCACAATGGCAGCGTGCAACCTGACCAACTCTCCAACAAATCAAGAACTTTACACCAAAATGGACGAACCGTGGAACACTCCCAAATTATGTGAAAATATGTGTCCACCTCATTCTTATATTTCCAGCATAAATTATTATCAACAATCCCCATTTTGTACAGTCTAGTTGGTATCCAATAATATCTGTGTACTATCTTATACTGAATAAATTTCCCTCTCGTTTCCCTAATATGTCTATCCACATTTGATAAAATATTTAGACTACTCATTATCTTCAATATCACTTCCAAGATCCTTCTGCCATACTGCTTTGAGATTGTTACACGATTCACCCACAGAGTGCTTGGACATTTTATAAAACACTGATGCTTTGTGAACTTCCTGTGGTAATGTAAAGTATTCAGTTAAAGCAGGAAGGATTTTGTGGTTGGCCAGGACCAGTTGGGCTGAAAGATCTGTTACTCTATGACCTTAACATTCCTGTACCTCCTCCTCGATGGAAGGCATGTCCTGAATGACAGATGCTGCCTTTTGAAGGTGCGCTTGATCCTGGGGAGCCTAGTGCCCATGATGGAGCTGGCTGAGAGTCTTCGGTGATATACCAATTCTCAAACTCCTAATGAAATATAGCCACTGTCGTGCCTTCTCTGTAATTGTACAGTATCTATATGTTGGGCCCAGGACAGATCCTCAGAGATGCTGACACTCAGGAACTCAATACTGCTCACCTTTTCCACTTCTGGTTCCTTGATGAGGACTGATGTGTGTTTCCTCGACTTCCCCTTCCTGAAGTCCACAATCAATTCTTTGGTCTTACTGATGCTGAATACATTATTGTTGCAACACCACTCAAAAAGCTGATCTATCTCACTCCTGTACACCACCTCATCACCATCTGAAATTCTGTCAACAATAGGCAACATGCTCGAACGGCATTTTCTGATGCAGCCTAATGCAATGCTCAGAGCTCAGCATTGAATTTTGGAATTTCAAATAAGCTGTCTTTCCACTTTCTGACAACTGGTTGGTTTTCATGCAAGAGCACCAACCTGTAATATTAATTCAGTTGTTTTTCTTTCTGTGTGAACGTTGCCTGCCCTACTGAGTATTTCCGTGTTCATGTAAATTTTAATTTTGCCAAATATGCAGTGTCCTGTATTGCAAGGTTGTAACTTTTTTTTCTCCTTGCAACTCACTCATCTCTTTATAGCTCCAGACACAATAGACAAAGCATAGAAAGATAAGATCCTACCACTGGCAAATGATAGATGGGTAAAATATTTGGTATTGGCTTGGTAGAACAAAGGGTGCACAACAATAACTGTATCTGAAAAAGAATCTAGTGCTTTCCTGGTGTATATGATGAATAAACTCTACTTGGGCTTCAAGCTGGGTACAGATATCGATTATAACTGATGTTTTGATAAAAAAAACTCTGCCATCTTCTTCAGGGATGATGCCTGGGCAAGTATGGTATTTATACCCTGTATTCCGATCCTCCTGATTGGTTAGTCCTCATCCAATCAGGATTTTGCTCTCCCACCTTGTTTACAATTGAATTCCAGTTCTTACTTGGAGGAAGACCTTTGTTTTTGTTAAAATTCTTTTCCTCTAGTTTTATTTCAAAGGCTTCCTGGGAGTGAAGAACAATTCCTAGGTTTGTATCCCTAGGTTTTACTTTTTACACTGGTTTTACTTTCCAAAGTGTATCTCCTCACACTTATCAATATTAAAATCTATACGCCACTCCTTGGCCCACCTCCCTGGCTGTTTCAGCATCCCCCTGTAATTTACTATAACCCTCTTCACTAACAACACCTCCCAATTTTAATGTCATCTGCCAACATGTTGATCAAGCTTTGTACATTTGTATCCAAATATAAATATACTAAATCCCATCTCCTCATTGAAGGAACACTCCACTGCATTGTGTGGCACTACCACCGTGCTAAATAGGATAGACTTCGAACAGATCTAGCAGCTCAAGGCTGGGCATCTATGAGGCGCTGTTGGCCATTAGCAGCAGCAGAATTGTACTCAACTACAATCTGTAACCTCATGGCCCGGCATATCCCCCCACTCTAACATCACCACCAGGCCAGGGGATCAACCCTGGTTCAATGAAGAGTGCAGGAGGGCACGCTGAGAACACCAGACATACCTCAATATGAAGCATCACCCTGATGAAGTCACAGTTCAGGACTACTTGCATGCCAAATACCATAAGCAGCAAGTATTACAGAGCTAAATGATCCCACAACCAATGGATCAGATCTAAGCTCTGTAGTCCTGCCACATCCAAACAACTCACTGGTGGAGGAGGCTTCGCAAATATCCCCATCCTCAATGATAGAGGACCCAGTACACCTGTGCAAAAGATAAGGCTGAGGCATTTGCAACAACCTTCAGTCAGAAGGGAAGAGTAGTTGATCCAGCTTGGCCTCCTCCAGAAGTCCCCAGCATCCCAGATGTCTGTATGTAGCCAATCCGATTCACTCCATGTGATGTCAAGAAACAGCTGAAAGCGCTGCATACTGCAAAGTCTATGGGCCCAGACAAATTCCTGGCAATAATCCTGAAGACTTGTGCTTCAGAACTTGCTGCGCTGTTTCAGTACAGCAACACTGCCATCTACTGAGCAATCTGGAACATTGCCCAGGTATGTCCTGTACACAAGGAACAGGACAAGTCCAACCCAGCCAATTACCGCCCTATCAGCCTACTCTCAAACATCAGCAAAGTAATGGAAGGGATCATCAACAGTGCTATCATGTAGCACCTACTCAGCAATAACCTGCTTACGGATGTTTAGTTCGGGTTCCATCAAGGCCGCTCAGCTCCTGACCTTATCACCTCCTTGGTCCAAACATGGACCAAAGGGCTAAATACCAGTGGTAAGGTGAGTGTGATAGCCCTCAACACCAAGGCAGCATTTGACTGAGTATGGCATCAAGGTGCCCTCGCTAAAATAGAGTCGATGGGAATTAGGGGAAAGCCCTCCGCCGGTTGGAATCATACCTGACACAAAGGTGGTTGGAGGTCAGTCATCTCATCCTCAGGACATCACTGCAGGAGTTCCTCAGGGAAGTGTCCTAGGACCAATCATCTTCAGCTGCTTCATCAATGACCTTCCTTCCGTCATAAGGACAGAAATGGGGATGTTCGCAGAAAACTGCACAATGTTCTGCACCATTTGTGACTCCTCAGATAGTGAAGCAGTTCTTTCCCAAATGCAGCAGGTCCTGGACAATATCCAGGCTTGGGCTGACAATTGGCAAGTAACATTTCAGCCACACAAGAGTCAAGCACTGACCATCTCCAACAAGAGAGGCTCTAACCATCGTCCCTTGACATTCAGTGGCATCACCGTCACTGAATCCCCTACAATCAACATCCTGGGGGTTACCATTGACAGGAAACAGAACTGGTCTAGCCATATAAACACCATGGCTACCAGACCAGACCAAAGGCTAGGAATCCTGTGGCATGTAACTCACCTCCTGACTCCCCAAAGCCTGTCCACCATCTACAAGGCTCAGGTCAGGAGTGTAATGGAATACTCACCACTCACCTGGATGAGCGCAGCTCCATCTACACTCAGGATGCTTGACACCATTCAGTACAAGGCAGCCCACTTGATTGGTACCCCTTCCACAAGCATCCAATCCCTCCACCATTGACAAACAAGATGCAGTCCAACAGCACACCAAATTTCCTAAGGCAGCACCTTCCAGACTCACAACCACTGTCATCTAGAAAGACAAGTACAGCAGATACCTGGGAACACCACCACTTGGAAATCCACCTCCAAGGCACTCACCATCCTGACTTGGAAACATATCGCCGTTCCTTCATCGTTGTTGGATCAAAATCATGGAATTCCCTCCCTAACAACACTGTGGGTGTACCTGTACCTCAGGGACTGCCGTGGTTCAAGAAGGCAGCTCATCACCACCTTCTGAAGGGCAACTAGGGATGGGCAATAAATGCCGGCTTAGCTGCTGACGCCCACATCCCGTGAATGAATATAAATAAACAAATAAATAAATAATGGCTAAAAAGTATTCTAAAGCCAACCACTGTAGCGCAGAAACAGTCGCTAACCTCCATTCTGAGAAGAAAACCTTCAACCACCACTCTCTTGGAGCCAATGATCTTACAAGAATTAAAGCTCAAAAGAGCTAGAGCTGCAAGGATGTCAGATGGAGTGTATTTGTATCTTCAATTAATGAAAGTATGACTACTTAACAATACCCACCACTGTCCTTGGATTTGTTCATTCGTTATGTGCCATGTCGTATGACGTCTCGTGGGTGATATTGGTCTCCATGATCATGATTGTTCTTGGCAAATTTTGCTACAGAAGTGGTTTGCTGTTGCCTTCTTCTAGACAGTGTCCTTACAAGATAGTTGAACCCAGCCATTTTCAATACTCTTCCAAGATGGTCTGCCTGGTGTCAGTGGTCACATAACCAGGACTTGTGATATACACTGGTTGCTTGTACAGCCACCCACCACCTGCTCCCATGGCTTCGTGTGACCCTGACTGGGAGCTAAGCTGGTGCTACACCTTGTCCAAGGATGGCCTGCAGGATAGCAGAGCCAAGGAGCGCCTAACACCGCCTTTGATGGAGACAAATCTCCAGCCAGCCACCCTATGTCCTTGGATTACCTGCCTGAAGTACAGAAGCATGGGGCACTCATCCATGTGGTCTCTCCATTCCTGAGCTGCATTAGATTATTATGTGATCATGTGTGAGAAATGCTTTGGAAAGGTAGGTCATCTCTAATAACAAGCTACTGGGTTGGTTACAACTACATATTCCTTATATAGCACTTTCAAACATCTAACCCGGATTTCCACATTAGAAGAATCCGATATACATTCTAGAAATGAATTACAAAGAATATTTCAAAACTCCAAATCAATCTAAAAGAAAAGCATGTTGTAATAAATACAAGAGATTCTGCAGATGCTGGAAATCCAGAGTATCACATACAAAATGCTGGAGGAACTCAACAAGTCTGGCAGCATCTATGAAGAGGAATGATCAGTTGACGTTTCAGGCCAAGACCCTTCATCAGAACTGATATGTTGTAATAGGTAATTGCATTTATGTTGTTTATTTTCTCCCTGGCTACTTTTTTTTTACTCAGTACTTAAACTTAACACAGAAAGGCTCAAAAGAAGGCCATTCAGTTTGTTTAAGTTTACCTGCACAGAAAGGTCTTGTCCACTTAAATAATTCTGTTAAATAATTCTACATTTTCCTCAGCTACATTGTGTCCTACATTTGAGTTTCTCTTCATCAAAAATGGAAAAGCAGATAATCTTTTTAAAACAACTCCAGATTAACTGTGAACAGCATTTGAATGATCAGCATTTACGTAAAAAGTACTTACTTAAAAAGGTACTAAATAGTCCCGTTAGATTTGTGAAACAACCTGAGGATCACCTGTCATCAGGACCCAGTGGACCCAATATTACAGCTTGGTCTTGGTGAATGATAATTAGCCCCAGAAGAACTCAAAATAAATAATTCTTAAAGTTCTGTACTTTGTAAGAAGTAGTTTGAGTTGGAGTGACATGCAAGTAATTCATTCATAAATCAAAGTGTTGAGATGTTATGGTGAGGTTGTATAAGACATTGGTGAGGCCAAATTTGGAGTACTGTGTGCAGTCCTGGTCACCTAACTATAGGAAGGATAAGGGGTAAGCCTAGGTAGTTCTAAGGTAAGGACACATTTGGCACAGCTTTGTGGGTCGAAGGGCCTGTATTGTGCTGTATTAGTATCATTACTAATGCCTCCACAATCTCTTCAGCCACCCCTTTCAGAACCCTAGGGTATACACCATCTGGTCCAAGTGACTTACCTTTGAGTTTCCCAAGAACCTTCTTTCTAGTAGTGGTAACTTCACACACTTCATGACCTCTGACCCCTGGAACTTCCACCATACTTCTAGTGTCTTCCACAGTGAAGAATGATGCAAATAGTTATTCAGTTCATCCACCATTTCCTTGTCCGTCCCCCATTACTACCCCTCCATCATCGTTTCTTGCCTCCCTTTTACACTGTATGTATCTGAAGAAACTTTTGGTATCCTCTTTAATATTACAGTACTTACTTTCCTATTCCATCTTTACCTTTTTAATAATTTTTTTTAGTTGCCTTCTGTGGTACTTAAAAGCTTCCCAATCCTCTAACTTTCCACTAATTTTTGCCCTATTATATGCCCTCTCTTTGGCTTTTATGTTGGCTTTGACGTCTCTTGTTAGCCATGGTTGTGTGATCTTGCTTTTAGAATATTTCTTCCTCTTTGTGATGTACTTATCTTGCGCCTTCCAAATTGCTTCCAGAAATTCCAGCCATTGCTGCTCTGCCGTCATCCCTGTCAGTGCTCTTTTCCAAACAATTCTGGCCACTCCTCTCTCATGCCTCTGTAATTTCCTTTACTCCACTGTAATACGGTGCCTATTAAAAATAATTAACCCCCCCCCTTGGAAGTTTTCATGTTTTATTGCTTTACAACATTGAACAACAATGGATTTAATTTGGCTTTTTTGACACTAATTATCAGAAAAAGACTCTTTTGTGTCAAAGGGAAAACAGATCTCTACAAAGTGATCTAAATTAATTACAAATATAAAACAAAATAATTGATTGCATAAGTATTCACTCCCTTCAAGTCAGTATTTAGTAGATGCACCTTTGACAGCAATTTCAACCTTGAGTCTGTGTGGATAGGTCTCTATCAGCTTTGCACATCTGGTCACTACAATTTTTACCCATTCTTCTTTACAAAACTGCTGAAGTTCTACCTGATTGCATGGGGATCATGAATGAATAGCCTTTTTCAAGTCCAGCCACAAATTCTCAATTGGATTGAGGTTTAGACTCTGACATGGCCACTCCAGGACTTTATCTTTGTTGTTTTTAAGCCATTCCTGTGTAGCTTTGGCTTTATGCTTGGGGTCATTGTCTTGCTGGAAAACAAATCTTCTCCCAAGTTGCAGTTCTCTTGCAGACTTCATCAAGTTTTCCTCCAGAATTTCTTTGTATTTTGTATCTCCTCCAGAGTTGTCATAGGTCTCTTGTTGACCTCTCTCACTAGTCCCCTTCTTGCATGGTCACTCAGTTTTTGAGGACGGCATGCTGCAGGCAGATTTACAGCTGTGCCATATTCTTTCCATTTCTTGATGATTGACTTAACTGTTTTCCAAGGGATAGTCAGTGACTTGGAAATTTTCTTGTATCCATCTCCTGACTTGTGCTTTTCAATAACATTTTCACGGAGTTGCTTGGAGTGTTCTTTTGTCTTCATGGTGTAGTTTTTGCCAGGATACTGACTACCAGCAGTTGGACCTTCCAGATACAGGTGTATTTTACTACAATCAATTGAAATACCTTACCTGTACACAGGTGATCTCCACTTAACTAATTATGCGACTTCTAAACCAATTTGCTGCGCCAGTGATGATTTGGTGTGTCATATTAAAGGGGGTAAATACTTATGCAATCAATTATTTTGTGTTTTATATTTGTAATTAGTCTAGATCACATTGTAGAGATCTGTTTTCACCTTGACATGAAAGTCTTTTTCTGTTGATCAGTGTCAGAAAAGCCAAATTAAATCCATTGTGGTTCAATATTGTAAAACAATAAAACATGAAAACTTCCAAGGGGGGTTAATTACTTTTTATAGGCACTGTATGGACCAAGACTTCTGGCTGCTCAGCCTTGCCCTTGAGAATGCCATGGACATGATCCAAGACACCCCTGATCCTGGCACCAGGGAGGCAACGTACCATCTGGCTATCTGTGTCACACCGACAGAACCTCACTTCTGTTCTTCTTACTCAGCAATCTCCTATCAATACTGCAGTCCTCTTCACCTCTCTGCCCTCCTGAGCCACAGCACTAGACTCCGTGCCAGAGACCCGGTCACAGGGGCTCTCCCCACCCCTGGTAGGTCATCTGCTTCAATAGTATCTAAAGTTAGATACTTAATTATTGAGGGAAATGGCCACAGGTGTACTCTGCACTGGCTGTGCATTTTCCCTGTAGCTCCTGTCTATCA
This sequence comes from Mobula hypostoma, assembly GCF_963921235.1. Lineage (NCBI taxonomy): Eukaryota > Metazoa > Chordata > Chondrichthyes > Myliobatiformes > Myliobatidae > Mobula > Mobula hypostoma. The sequence continues at coordinate 97,788,538 of NC_086097.1, forward strand.
CCTCCTCATTGTCCCGTGTGAATCGAAGGTCATCGATCTGCAGCTCCAGTTCCTTAATACGTTCTCTCAGGAGTTGCAACTCAGTGCACCTGATGCAGGTGTTTTTACCTGAGAGACTGGAGATACAGAAAACTGCCCCAGAGCCATTCTCACTACACTATGCACTAATAGATGAGGAATGAACAAATAATAAGAGAGAGAGAGTAGCTTACACAACAATCTACCTCACCCTAGCCTGGTGGGCCAAAGAGGCAGAATATGCTCCATCTACTACCAACCTCTGCCTCATCTGGGCAAACTAATGCTGAATCCATACAGCCAGGTTTCTATGACTCATGTCTCTGTGGATGAGCATGGAATCCCATGTGGAAACTTCGATGGGGATCTTGTCAAACACCTTGCTAAAATCCATATACACCACATCCACTGCTCTTCCTTCATCAATTTGTTGTCACCTCATCAAAAATGTAATCAGGCTCGTGAGGCCCCTCACAAAGTTTAGATGATTAATAGATCTATGGCTCTCCAACTGCTCATAAATCCTGTGCCTAAGGATCTTCCCCAATAGTTCAACCACATTGACATATGATTCACTGGTCTATAATTTCCTGGATTATCCCGATTACCTTTCTTGAAGAATGGAACAACATTTGCTATCCTCCAGTCTTCTGGTATCACTCCTGTGGCCTGGGAGAACACAAAGATCATTGCAATCTCTTTCTTCACTTCTGTAATAGCCTGGGATATATCTGTCTATCCTCAAGGACTCATCTATCCAACTGTTTTTCAGAAACTGCAAACCTTCCCCTTTCTTAACCTCAAAATCTCCTGCACATCAGCCTGTTTTATGTTGACCTCACCCTTTCTTAACCTCAACAAACTCCTGCACATCAGTCTGTTTTATGTTGACCTCACATACATCAAGGTCTCCCTCCCTGGAGAATACTGAAGTGAAGTGTTCATTGGAAAGAACCTTTTCTACCACCTCCACCTCCAGGTACATGTTTTCCCTTTATCTCAGATTGGTCCTATCCCCACTCTAGCCATCCTTCTGTTCTTCATGTATGTGTAGAACACCTTGGGGTTTTCCTTAATCGTACATGCCAAGACTTTTTCATATTCCCTGCTAGTTATCCTAATTCCCTTGTTATTCTCCTTCCAGGCTACCTTATAACTCTCAAGATCCATGTCTGATTTTTGCTTCCTTAAGCCCCCTTCTTCCTCTTGACTAAATCTTCCACCTCTCTTGTCCACCATGGTTTCTTCACCCTGTTTCATCGGGACAAACCTACTGAGATCCCAAAGTATAAATGCCCTTCACATTTCTGCAATGCATTCCCCTGAAAACATTTGTTCCCAGTTTATGCTCCTAAGCTCCTGCCATAATTATCCCTCCCCCAATGAAATACTTACCCACACCATCTGTTGCTATCCCTGTCCATAACTACGCTAAAGGCCAGGGAGTTGTAGTCACTATCTCTGAAATACTTGCCCACCAAGAGGTCTGTCACCTGACCAGGTTCATTGCCTAGTACTAGATCCAGGATGGCCTCTCCTCGCTGGCTTGTCCACATCCTTTGTCAGGAATCATTCCTGGACACACCAAATAAATTCTGCCTCACCTAAACCTTGCACTAAAGAGGTGACAATCAATAATAGGGAACTTGAAGTCATCCATGATAACAATCCAATTATTTCTGCACCTTTCCAAAATATGCCTACTTATTTGCTCCTCAGTGTCCCTGTGGCCTTTTGGGGGCCTATAGAAATCTCCTGATAGAGATCCAGATAGATGTCCAGATTTTACAAATTTTACCCATCTATTCATACACCTCCATATGGGAAACAGATCAGTGTGTGAATGAAGATGATCTTACAAGGCGGGTGACTCCTGTGTCTTTTTCACTTGGTTAAGATTTTAGCCAACCATTTAATTTTTGACTTGAGCAATCAAGTTTTCAAGAATAGTTGCTTATCATTCTTTAAAATATACATAATTTTTTTTCTCAAATCTACATTGTTTTATTTAAAAAAGAAGGCAGTAAGCATGCAACACTCCTTTTAGTTAAACCTTGTCACATTTGCAATCATGCGTGCATATAGTCATATTTTATAATGCCTCACTTCATTTGTAAATGGTTGTATATTATCACCCCTTTATCTCCGATTGGAATGTTAAGACATTCCATCCTCTGTAGGTCAGGTGAGCAATACCCCCCACCCCCACCCCGGGTCCTTTGTCTCAGTTGTACAGTATCTTCATTTAAACTGCTGGTTTGTGGGCTGTTTTCTCGTGCTCTGGTAAAGGTTTGCTTATGACATTCTTGTTGATGTATTTTGCTGTGAAGTGTAATGTTCTGTTTTTTATTACCCTAAGGTCCCATTCAGAAACCATTGTGGGTAAAAGCAAAGCAATAACATTCTTAGGTCCAGAATGGGAGATGGCACTGGCCACAGTCAGGTCACCAACAATGCTTTCTATTTCCTGGGCCGCTCCCCTCCCCATAACAAATGAACTTTCATCTTTCAATTTCAACAGGGTTTACTAGAAATAAAAACTGCACAAGATGGATAGGTCAGAATAATGTGGACCAAGGTAGGCAAAGATGAAATATAAAGTCAGAGTAAATGGTTACAAGAGGGACATATGCCTGATTTAAACATCAAATTCAGCAGAAGCAAGGCACTGACAGCGTACTGGTTACAAATAATAAAAAGACAAAGGGAAAATTGAGGGGAGGAAAAGGGGCTTTCCCTTCATGTTGGACAATGGAAAGTGGCCACAAAAACCAGTGCTGGGCCCTTCATTGTTTAAAATTCTTCGCAAAGCTTTGGTCTTAGAATTAAGTTTGAAATATGAGGAACAGATTAAATCAGGTGATTAATAACAAGAAGGGCACTAATTAATTTGCATAAAACAATATGTGATGGGCAAATAAATTAAAATGTGCAAGATATTATGTTTTACCAAGAAAAATGTAATTTGTTTAAAATTTACAGAAACAGTAATAAGGTTGATAATGCCACAAAAGCAAGCTAAAGCACTTGGCTGTTGTGAGCAATGAAACTCAAGGGTGGAGAAGTTACATTAAAATTGATTTGAGCCTTGTATAGATCGTACTTGGAATGTTTCGTTCTGCTCAGTATATTGAAAAGGATGTAGGTACAATGCACTGACCACATCCCCCTAACAACATCGGATTTATAACCATAAGACAAGACTCTTTCCTGCTGAAAAGAAATTGCAGAGTAACTCAATGGATGTCTTTAGAAGTGAGGGTTTTATTGGATAGAGAGAGAGAACATGTCTCAGCTCAGCTTTCTCTGTTCCAAAGCAAACAAGCCCAGCTTATCCAGTGATTCGTTACAGTGGTGTGATAGGGTTGGTCCTGAAGGTTGATTGCATGGGATCCAAGGCGAGGTACAGTCTGGGTACAGAAACTGGCAGAGCAGTAGGAGTCAGCGAGTGTTGGTGGAGAGTTGTTTTTCAGATTGGAGACCTGTGAACAGCGGTAGGCTGAGGGATCTGTACTGGCTCTCCTGATCTTCATATTAATGATTTGAATAAGCATATACGTGGTATGGTTTGTAAGCTTGCAGGCCACACTGAAACTGGTGGTAGACAGTAAAGAAGGTTATCTAAGATTGCAATGTAATTTGGATTCCCTGGGCCAGTGGGCTGAGCAATGGCAGATGGAATTTAACTCACATTACAGCGGGGTGAGGCATTTTGGTGAAATAAGACAGGACAGGACCTGAACAATAAACAATTAGGCACTGGACAGTGTTGTAGAACAGAGAGAACTAGAAGTGCAGGCACATAATTCCTTGAAGGCAGCAACATAGTGTGTGAAGAAGATATTTAGCATGTTTGCCTTTTCAGTCAGGACCTTAAGTACAGGAGTTGGGATGTCATATTACATCCTTAGTTGGTGAAAATTCATAATAATGTTCCTGTGTTTCAGGACTGTTGAGTAAAAATATAAATCCATCCAATGGTTATTTTATCCCCATTTAATTTTTACAGTATTTTAAATTGGCATTTTCATTATTTCAGCTTTAAATTGAATGCACTGAGGAATTCAAAATGCCTATATTTGACCCTACCTCCGCGGTGTGTCAGCTAATTCATGTTTCTGCTGGGATTTCATTTAACCAAACTTTAAATGCTCATAGAGCTGATTCAAATCCTTGTGAGGCATTGAAATTAAAACTTAATTGGGCCAATTTTGCTTTCTGCTATCAGATATGATGAATGGTGTTCCAGCACTGGAATAAAGCAGACCTGAAGTAATTGAGATGAGTATTCTGCTGTGGGTTTGTGGTAAATGGTCTGTTTGATCATAGGACTGCACTGGAGCAAGTGAAAGATGTGTTTGCCAGGAATAATTTCTCTAGTGATCACAGATTAATATGTTTACAAACAATTTGGGTAGTCTGAAGATAATTTCTAATGCACATGATTGAAGAATCAAGTTGGACAATTGAGAACTTGCCAAGGAAGTTGAGTGGAATGGGAAGCTCCATCTTCCAAAGAATTACTTTATGAAAAGTTTATAACATTTTGTGATGCCCAGAACCCTCCCCTCAATAAAATTCCAAATGTTCTCTTGTGCCTGCAAGAGATCTCTGTACCAAAGTCAGTGTTCCAACAAAAGTGCAGATGTTAGAATTAAATATTTTCATTTAGAGTCAGTAACAAATAGTTATGAAGAAAATGTAATTAATATTGAACCCCCTTGACATAGGAATGGCAAAATCAAATGCTTATCTCTGTAAGCATTGCTAAGTCCATTCAGCAGTTTATTCCTCCACATGCAAATGAAAAAGTTGATGTCAATGTTTATCTTCAGTCTGCTGAGAGGAAGTTTGAATGGACTGTGGATAGGGTGGAGCAGGGGAAGCTGTCTGAGTTTGACCATGTTCATGAGAATGTCATCTCAACTCCTCCAAACAATGGTCAGTATTCTTTATAAATCAGTAGACTCTCCAAGAACAACTACCGCATTATCTTTCAAAGTACTGTCCCTTTAAACTTTTACTCAGATTTTATTTAATATTAGTTGTGCAGAGGTTAACTTAGTAAAAATTGTAAATAACTTTACATGCTTGCAACTTTGATACAAAGTCTGACGAGAAATTGAGTCTTGCTGTGATCAATACACACAATGTTGGAGGATCTCAGAAAGTCAGGCAGCATCTATGGACGCGTTAGATTTCCAGCATCTGCAGAACCTCTTGTGTTTAAATTTTGCTGTGATTGTTGCTTCGTTTGTGGTTCAAGCAAATTAAATAATTTTTAGTTCACTATCAAACTCGCCTCTATCAAATGGTTTTCAATTCGTGCCTCGGTAAACGTCGCAGAACTGGTAATAGCTTGAACCTATGTCACACTTGAATTTTCAAAACAATAATTTAACATCTCCATTCTGACCTGCACATACAGTACTTTGGCAAGGCACCAGAAGAATTGCTTAGTGGTGTCTGTGACTGTCCATTATGACTGCTCGAAACTCTCCAAAGTGGGACATCATGGCAAAGATTCAGCTAGGTGGGCAGTCAGGGTGAGGCTATTGCCCAACTCTCAGCAGACATCGGTGGATAAAGACCTTGAAGTTGCACTAAGATGTCTGTTACACCAAAATTAGTCAGAAGGGAGAAGCTTCAGAAAAGTGCTTTATTAATTAAGAAAACCAGTGGAAGTTTATTTTTTGCATTAGGCATTTTCTACTTTCTGCATTTAGCTAAAATTCTGGCAGTGGCCCTTTACTTTTCGATAGGATTGATTTAATTCTTGGAGATCCATTCGATTAGTAAATGCATCAGAAATTTCAGGCAAAATGGATCAGGATCGTAGTCATTCAGTGATTAACCCAGAAGCATAAAAATGTATATTGTTGGAAATAGTTCTGTGAACTGAGAGTGGATAAGTCCTTTGAGGGTATGTTGTACGAATATATTGATTTTCACTTTCACTTGTGCTATGTGGGGGTTAGTTTACTTGTCGATCAAAAGCCGCGCCCATCGTGCAGGTCATCAATCGGCCCGTTTGAAGTATGTGGTTGCTGTGTGCCACAGCCCGTGTCTGGTCTCAGGCACCTCGGGTATAAGAATAGCACATGCGGGCAGCTCGGTTTCTTTCCTTGTGTCCCCAGGGGCTCTTCACTCTGAAGACCAGTGGACAAGCCAATTCTGTATTCACTTAGCCAAATTTCCCAGGATCCCACGCCTCCTGACTTTCTCAATGTGCCTACCATGAGCAACCTTATCAAAAGCCTTACTACGTCCACAGCTCTACTTTCATCATTGTGCTTTGTCGTATCCTCAAGGAATTCAATCAGGCTCGTGGGCCATGTCCTGCTGAAGGGTCTCAGCCCGAAACATAGACTGTTTACTCTTTTCCATAGATGCTGCCTGGCCTGCTGAGTTCCTCCAACATTTTTATGTGTTGCTTTGGATTTCCAGTATCTGCAGATTTTCTTGTATTCCTGAGGCATGCCCTGCTGACTGTTGACTGTCATGTTGACTGTTGACAGCCATGTTGACTGTCCCTAATCAGACTATGCTCCTCCAAATACTCGTAAATCCTGTCTCCAAGAATTTTCTCCAATAATTTGCCCATTGTAGTAAGACTCACTGGTTTATAATACCCAGGGTTGCCCTTACCCCCTTTCTTGAACAAAGGAATTACATTTGGCAACTTCCAATTGTCTGGTACTACTCCGTTGGCCAATGTGGATGCAAAGATCATCACCAAAGGTGCAGCAATCTCTTACCTTGCATGTTCTAGCCCGGAGCAATTAGCCATGATGAGCCCTGGGTCCTAATGAGAGGTATAATACATGGTTTGGACAATCTAAACGCCAGCCTGGATAGACTGGAAAGGCAGGGTGTTGAGAGTCGGATAAGTTTGGATCCTCTAAGCATTGAGCCTATTTGGAGAGGTCAAGAATAGCTTCTTCGACATCAAAATCTTGGCCCAGAACAATTCATCATGGCTAGGGCCCAGTTCCTAGTGCGAGGTTCGGACAACTTAATAGCCAGCCCAAATAGACTGGGGGCTCCTCTCTCCATGACACTGAGGCTGTAAGACTGCTCCTGGCTGTTGTGCTTCATGTCTGTGAACTTTGTGGCGACTTGCCTGGATTAGAGAGTATGAATTATGATCAGAGATTAAGGGAGCTAGGGCTTTACTCTTTGTAGAGGAGGATGAGGGGAGACATGATAGAGGTGTACAAGATAATAAGAGGAACAGATAGAGTGGATAGCCAGCGCCTCTCCCCCAGGGCACCACTGCTCAATACAAGAGGACATGGCTTTAAGGTAAGGGGTGGGAAGTTCAAGGGGGATATTAGAGGAAGGTTTTTTACTCAGAGAGTGGTTGGTGCGTGGAATGCACTGCCTGAGTCAGTGGTGGAGGCAGATACACTAGTGAAGTTTAAGAGACTACTAGACAGGTATATGGAGGAATTTAAGGTGGGGGCTTATATGGGAGGCAGGGCTTGAGGGAAAGCACAACATCGTGGGCCGAAGGGCCTGTACTGTGCTGTACTATTCTATGTTCTATGTAATATGATGAACTGAGTACCGAGGCTTTGGGCCTGGTCCGAGCTGCTCTGGGGACTTGGATCCAAGGACTCAACATGGTTCGGAATGCTGTTATTGTTGTTGGGTCACTTTGACGGTTTGCATGTTTTGTCTTGTTTCTCTTCTCTGTGGGCAGTGGGAGGTTCGTCTTCTTTTAAATTGGGTTCTTTTGAGTTTCTTGCTTTGCAACTGCCTATTAAGGAAACAGATCTCAAGGTTGTATCATGTATGCATTCTTTGATGATGAATCTTTGAACTTACTTATTGGCAGAAGTTACGGAGGTGGGGAGTACGACTAATTGGAGAGGGCTTTCAACATTATGGTACAGACAGGTTAGGTGCAAGAGCCTGTGTGTTACAGTTCCATCTCATGGTAATGCTCAGCTCTGCATCGAAAAGTGAGCAGCAAACTCATCAGGCCGGACTATTCTTGTTACCTACAGGTACCTGTCATTGCGGTCCTCGGCTCAGGCGGTGGGACCTGAGCAATGAACTCCCTCTATGAGATCCCGCTGGGGCTGTGGGAGCTGGAGCTTCTGGATGGGATGCAGGAGTCTGGACCTCTGCACTCCTCAGACAGCTGGAGGTCCGCACTGAACCTCAAGGCACTGGAGCTGTGCAACACCAGCACTACCTGTTGTCCACGCACAATGACAAACTCTCTCAGCAGCTAGCCGCACTCTTTCCTTTGTTTGTAAATATAAAGGCATGTACTATTCATACAAGGGAGCAGCTTTTGGATGCAGATTTCTGAAATACAATTTGTTTCATCTTTGTGCTCATTAAAGTGTAGATTGTTCATTTAGGAAAATTAGAATCTTCCCCATTTTGGATGCTGGGGACCTTGTATTTGCAGGAAATGTTGGTATTGGAAAAGCAGAGGGAATTAGAAGTGATTCAAATATCAAGCAGTCTTGCACTCAGGCCAGGCCACACTGTAGCCAGGTAGCAGGCTGAAAGCCAGACTGAGACCTGTCGGCTGACATTTGTGCACTTCCCTCTTCATCCCAGTTGTTCTGGAGGCCCAGCTTAATCACCGTGAATTCCAGCAATCAGCAGCATGGCAGGGCTGGCGTTCAGCAGCAAGGCAGGGCTGGCGTTCAGCAGCATGGCAGGGCTGGCGTTCAGCAGCAAGGCAGGGCTGGCGTTTAGCAGCATGGCAGGGCTGGCGTTCAGCAGCAAGGCAGGGCTGGCGTTCAGCAGCATGGCAGGGCTGGCGTTCAGCAGCATGGCAGGGCTGGCGTTCAGCAGCAAGGCAGGGCTGGCGTTCAGCAGCAAGGCAGGGCTGGCGTTCAGCAGCATGGCAGGGCTGGCGTTCAGCAGCATGGCAGGGCTGGCGTTCAGCAGCAAGGCAGGGCTGGCGTTCAGCAGCAAGGCAGGGCTGGCGTTCAGCAGCATGGCAGGGCTGGCGTTCAGCAGCAAGGCAGGGCTGGCGTTCAGCAGCATGGCAGGGCTGGCGTTCAGCAGCAAGGCAGGGCTGGCGTTCAGCAGCATGGCAGGGCTGGCGTTCAGCAGCATGGCAGGGCTGGCGTTCAGCAGCAAGGCAGGGCTGGCGTTCAGCAGCATGGCAGGGCTGGCGTTCAGCAGCAAGGCAGGGCTGGCGTTCAGCAGCAAGGCAGGGCTGGCGTTCAGCAGCAAGGCAGGGCTGGCGTTCAGCAGACACCCAGCTTTGCTGAACGACACGAGGCTGCAGCCTCTGCTCCACAGCACAGTGAAGACATGCTCAGCAAAGGATGGAGGTGACAGGTGATCTTGTAACTGCGAGGGCATTACCAGCTGGCTTCACAATCTCCAAATATCTAATAGTGCACATCACTCATTTACAAACATAGAAACATAGAAGATAGGTGCAGGAGTAGGCCATTCGGCCCTTCGAGCCTGCACCACCATTTATTATGATCATGGCTGATCATCCAACTCAGAACCCCGCCCCAGCCTTCCCTCCATACCCCCTGACCCCCGTAGCCACAAGGGCCATATCTAACTCCCTCTTAAATATAGCCAATGAACTGGCCTCAACTGTTTCCTGTGGCAGAGAATTCCACAGATTCACCACTCTCTGTGTGAAGAAGTTTTTCCTAATCTCAGTCCTAAAAGGCTTCCCCTCTATCCTCAAACTGTGACCCCTCGTTCTGGACTTCCCCAACATCGGGAACAATCTTCCTGCATCTAGCCTGTCCAATCCCTTTAGGATCTTATACGTTTCAATCAGATCCCCCCTCAATCTTCTAAATTCCAACGAGTACAAGCCTAGTTCATCCAGTCTTTCTTCATACGAAAGTCCTGCCATCCCAGGAATCAATCTGGTGAACCTTCTTTGTACTCCCTCTAAGGCAAGGATGTCTTTCCTCAGACTAGGGGACCAAAACTGCACACAATACTCCAGGTGTGGTCTCACCAAGACCTTGTACAACTGCAGTAGTACCTCCCTGCTCCTGTACTCGAATCCTCTCGCTATAAATGCCAGCATACCATTCGCCTTTTTCACCGCCTGCTGTACCTGCATGCCCACTTTCAATGACTGGTGTATAATGACACCCAGGTCTCGTTGCACCTCCCCTTTTCCTAATCAGCCACCATTCAGATAATAATCTGTTTTCCTATTTTTGCCACCAAAGTGGATAACTTCACATTTATCCACATTAAATTGCATCTGCCATGAATTTGCCCACTCACCCAACCTATCCAAGTCACCCTGCATCCTCTTAGCATCCTTCTCACTGCTAACACTGCCACCCAGCTTCGTGTCATCCGCAAACTTGGAGATGCTGCATTTAATTCCCTCATCCAAGTCATTAATATATATTGTAAACAACTGGGGTCCCAGCACTGAGCCTTGCGGTACCCCACTAGTCACCGCCTGCCATTCTGAAAAGGTCCCGTTTATTCCCACTCTTTGCTTCCTGTCTGCTAACCAATTCTCCACCCACACCAATACCTTACCCCCAGTACCGTGTGCTTCAGTTTAGACTGAAATGTAAGGGTCACAAGAAAGGAGTTTGCTGGTGGTAGACACTGACTCTGTGACTGAGTGAGGAAAGCCTTTGAATGCCTGCACAGGAAATAGGAAATGGAATTTAATCCGCGAATTGTGAGGTGAATTTTAATGTGCAGCAAGGGAAGGGGTATACAATCAGGGAATAAGTATTACACAAAATGCTGGAGGAACTCAGCAGGTCAGGCAGCATCTATGGAAATGAATAAACAGTTGATGTTTTGGGCTGAGACCCTTCTTCCGGACTGGAAAAGAATAGAGAAAAGATGGTTGGAGGGGAAGGAGCATAGCTGGAACATGATAGGTGGGAAAGGTAAAGGGCTGGAGAGGAAGGAATTATAGGAGAAGCAAGTGGACGACGGAAGAAAGGGAAGGAGGAGGTGAAAGGTGGGTGAGAAGGGGTAAGAGGCCAGAGTGGGGAATAGAGAGGGGAGAGGAGGGCTGCGGTGAACTAGGGAAAGGGACAGTTGGACTAATGGGATTGCTGTGCTGGCAGCTAGCATACACCTGATGGCCCGAATAACCTGCATCAGAATAAATGCAGTGTATCCCGTGTGTCAGTGTATCCATAAATCGGTAAAGGTGGAAAATAGGTCAGTCAGGGCTTAAAAAAGCACAAAGGATGTTTACCCCTCTTTAGCTCTGGCAGAGAGGAGCAGGAAAATTCTGCTGCTGCTGTACGTGACTGTAAACCATCAGACCACAGCTGGAGTACTGCATGCAGCTGAGGTCGCCATTTTGCAGTGAAGTTATGAGGAGTGGAAATCTAGTTTATGAGGAAGGATTGGAAAAATTTTTGGAACAGAGGAGGCTAGACAGAAGACTCAATTGACATATTTAAATAACAGACCAACTAAGAAGAAACTATTTCTGATGGTTGAGGGGTCACATTAGGGGACATAGATTAAAGTCATTGGTAGAAAGATGTCAGAACATAGAATAGTACAGCACAGTACAGGCCCTTTGGCCCACAATGTTGTGCCGACCCTCAAACCCTGCCTCCCATAGAAGCCCCCACCTTAAATTCTTCCATATACCTGTCTAGTAGTCTCTTAAACTTCACTAGTGTATCTGCCTCCACCACTGACTCAGGCAGTGCATTGCACGCACCAACCACACTCTGAGTAAAAAACCTTCCTCTAATATCCCCCTTGAACTTCCCACCCCTTACCTTAAAGCCATGTCCTCTTGTATTGGGCAGTGGTGCCCTGGGGAATTGGCGCTGGCTGTCCACTCTATCTATTCCTCTTAATATCTTGTATACCTCTATCATGTCTCCTCTCATCTTCCTTCTCTCCAAAGAGTAAAGCACTAGCTCCCTCAATCTCTGATCATAATGCATACTCTCTAAACCAGGCAGCATCCTGGTAAATCTCCTCTGTACCCTTTCCAATGCTTCCACATCCTTCCTGTAGTGAGGCGACCAGAACTGGACACAGTAGTCCAAGTGTGACCTAACCAGAGTTTTATAGAGCTGCATCATTACATCGTGATTCTTAAACTCTGTCCCTTGACTTATGAAAGCTAACACCCCATAAGCTTTCTTAACTACCCTATTCACCTGTGAAGTTGTACAGTAGTGAAGTAGACTCTTCAGCCCAGCGCAGCTATGCTGATCCTCATGCCTGCCTGGACTAATCTCACTTCCCTACATTAGTTCCATATCTGCCTATGCTCTGATCATTTAAGTACCTCAGTAGATGCCTTTTCAATGTTGTGACTGTTCCTACCTCCTCTGGCAGCTCATTCCGGATACTAACTACTGTTTGCGTGAAAAATATACTCCTCAGATCCCCTTTAAATGCCTTCTTCTCAGCTTAAACCTGTGCCCCTTAGTTTGGGAAACAGACGCTGGCTCTCTAACCCATCTTTGCCCCTCGTGGTTTGATATACCCCTGTTGTGTCATCCCCTGGCCTCCTCCACTCCATGATAAACAGGTCCAGCCTGTCCAGTCCCTCCTTATGCCTCAAGCCTTTAAGTCCAGGCACCGTTCCTCTGGATCTTTTCTGCACCTTTCTAGCTAAATCACATCCTTCCTACAGTGCGGTGATTCCAAGTGTGACCTAACCAAAGATTTGTAACGTGATATCTCTTAATGAGAGGGGTGATGAGGAAAGGCAGGCTTGAAGATCTGAATGGCCTACATCTGTTACAATGTCTTTATTTTACAAGCTATGTCAAGGAAATGGAGAAAGCAGAAGGAAGTTTCATTGAAGAGGTTTTCAGTTGAGTTTTTTTTGGCAAAATGTGCCCTTTCAATTTTACTTTGAAAATGCTAATAATCAACCAAATTAGGAGTAAATAATCATAAAGCATCTTAACAATTAACTATTATAAACCAGACCCAAATCCACTTCAGCATTAGCTAGAAGGCAAGATGAAGGAATTCATTTTGTCTTTAACCATTTATCATTTGGAGGGTTGGGGTTGATGGAAAAACGCACTCCATAGAAATGAAGTCCCCTGCCACCGATCTGTTCCGGGCCCTAGACCGTCTTCACTCAGAGTATGCTGCGGGTGTGGAACAGGCGTGGTAGATGCAGTTCAATTGCAGCATAGAAGTTTGGATAGGTACATGGATGAGAGAGCTATAGAGGGCTATGATTTGGGTGCAGGTAGAAGGAATTAGCCAGAAGACCAGGCTAGTACAGAGTAGTTGGGTCAAAAGATCTGTTTCTATGCAGTAGTGCTCGAAGGTGCTCCCACAGTGCTGTTTAGGAAGGGGTTCCAAGATTTAATGAAGGTGTTGATATGGTTCCAAGTCAGAATGCTCAGCAGCTTAGAGGGAAACGTGTGGGTGCTGTTGTTCCTCAATGCCCTTCTCCATTCAGAGATCACAATTTAGGAAGATGCTGTCAGTACCAGGCAGGGTGGGTGGCGTAATAGCTCCTGTGGATGGTACATTCTATGGGAGGGGCGATAAATGGTTAGAATGGTGAATATGGTGCCTTGTCCTGGATGCCGCTGTGTTGAGCCTGGGTGGAATTGGAGCTCCACTCACCCAGGCAAGTGAAGAGTATTCCAGCACACCCGCGTGGCCATCCCCTCAGTTGCTCTGGTACCCACGATATTTATTCGGCAGGGCCAGCTGAGGGTCTGGCACTCTAGATATTCGGAAGGTGACTGTCTCGACAATGGTGACATTGAAGGTTGCAGCAAGTATCTGAGATTAACTTGTTCCATCGCTCTCACCCTCCATTCCTTTCCAACTGGAGTATGGAAGATGATCAGATTATATATTGTACAATTCATGCTTAACCTATTCACTCATTATCTGGAATGACTGCTTATAACTACAGTCACACTTATTCCAATGGTTACAGGGCAAACCCTGCACCAAAAGAAACAGTATGTACCATCATAGAACCTGTGTCAGTGAGGGAGGTCCTTTCCTTTCGTTTCACTGTCTTTCATCAATTTCAAACATTCAAACCTTCAGCTGCAGAGACAGGCATCAAATGGATTTTGCAAAAAGATCCAAACAAGCTTTTCAGCAAAACTAAACTGCAACTGTTGTCAACAGAACCGAGTACAGTGGAGTGCTGACCTCCTCCACTCTTACTATGTCATTTGGATATAACCAGCAAGTGTGCTTCCTTCAGTGATTAGGGTCAGCAGATTGGTACATGCTGGAATACACTGTTCTGCTTTGCCACCGCTTGCTGCAAACAGATGTACATTGCAGCAGAATCTGGCTGAGAATGTTGCTGTCCAAATGTTTTCAGAACCTGCCAAGAAGCAATAATCCTGTTGCTGTACATCAGTCCTGATGAAGAGTCCCAGCCCCAAACATTGACTGTACCTCTTCCTATAGATGCCACCTGGCCTGCTGCGTTCACCAGCATTTTGTGTGTGTTGCTGTACATCAGTGTAGGCTGGCTTTGAGGACCTACTGGAAGAAAGACCTTCCGAATATTTTACCATCCAAACAGTTAACAGCTGAAGTATAATGACCATAACCAAGACAGGGGTAAAAGTCTCATGTACAGACAAAGTTTATTTTTCTCCAGATTTACAGCAAAAGTCACTTTATGCTCACTGTTCAATTTCACAATTTAGAATGATCTAAATTTCAAGTATAATCAACTTAAGCTTTGAAAGTCCCTGGAGATTGCTCTTACTAAGGGCACCTTGACAAAACGCTAAAAACCAAGTAGTAGCATCAGAACTTCAGGTCTATCATTTGGTTGTTCCTCTGGTTGCTGCACCAACAACACGGTCTTAAGGCAGAATAAAAGCATCATGATAAAGTACAATGGCTTCGGTTTGTATCGCTCACCTTTGATCCTTCAGAATTGTTCAACACCAGCACGACAACAAACTCCGTAGCAGCTAGGCTGTGTTACTTTCCTCACTATTTCTGGCTAATTCTACAATATTTCATAATTCTACAAACTTAGCTTCAGTCCCGATGCAAGGCTGCTTTTCTGTACAATCAGAAACCAGAGTGACTCAGCTGAGGGGGGACACTATCAATCCTCAATGGATTGGATAAGCAACACATTAGTAGCAACTTTAAAACCCGTAAAGTACTCCTCAACTCACCAGAGTGGCTCTCGTGCCTGCCGACAGATTGGAGCCACTAGTTATACACAATCTGGTACTACAACGCTCAGTTAGACATGATTCAAAGATTCTTCTTTGAAAATTAAACACTATGATTCCTAAAGCAAAACAAATACCTCATGAAGCGGGTGGGCCAATCACATTGCCTTATTGTTCGAACTTAGTTAAACAGAAAATCTGCTGACATTGATTAAGGTAGGCTGGTGGATTTAAAAGGCACTCATTCCCATCAAACAGTTGGCTGCGCGAGACCAAACAGTGAGCAAAACGGCTGCTCGGAAGGAGGGACGAGAGAAAATGCAGCGTGGCTGCAGGCATGGTTAGCACAGTGGACAGTGGTGGGACACATCGCAGTCCCAGACTCAAGCAGCAAGAGAATTTCTATGACCTGAGCTCTGCTGAACAGTGTGGGGCAGTCCCACCACGGCTAGATGGTCAGGTGTAATCATTAACGAAGAAAACGCAGGGACTGCTAGTGACAGTAAACGTCTGCCTCAGAAGAGGAACATACTTGACTTGTTACATCAGGTCACACCACGGATGGGGCAGTGCCCCTAATGTGAAGGAACGGGCAGCTACTTTGACTGAATGGCAAGGATGCGGTGTGGAGCTGTGCCTGTCAGCTTTTACTTGGGCTTTAGCTGAAGGAATGGCTGCAGGGTGCAGGGGAGCGTTGGCTGTGGGGTGGGATGGGTGGTTATAGCCTCCATAAAACTGGAGCCCAGAGCTTGGGTGGAGAGAGTAACTAGAGGAAGGGATGATGCTGAGATGAACAGCGGAATGACGATGATGGTACAGTTTAACACACTGCACTAATACGAAGTATGTGCATCCACAACACACTGGATTGACATATTTGATTCAAATATTCCCAGTTTTGTGCTCTCCCAAGTAATTAACTCATGAAACTCCCACACATCAAAATAATCTGTGCACACTGCTCCATGCAGTGCTCTTGTACAAACTTCAAACCAGGAATCTCGCTAGAACATAATCTGGTAGTAGTCATCTTTGTAACTGTACAGAAGCAGCATGGACACTCTGTGGAGACAAAAGGACAAATGTCAGCTACCTCTGTGATACATACTCTGAAAGATGGTTAGTTCCAGAACACAAGTCTCTTGTAGCTTGAAGGGATTTGGTTTGTCAACTGAAACACTCAAAATCTCTATAGATGTACCGCAGAGAGCATTCTGAACTGTTGCATCAGTGTCTGGTATGAGCGGGGCGGGGGGGGGGGGGTGCTCCTGCAAGGACAGAAAGAAAAACACCTTCATGTTTCACAAAGTCGGCATCCATTATTATCACGCAGGGCATGCCCTCTTCTCATTGTGACCATCAAGAAGGAGGTGCAGAAGCCTGAAGGCACACACTCAATGATTCAGGAACAGCTTCTTCCCCCTCTGCTATACAATTCTTAAATGGACATTGAACCCATGAACACTGCCTCACTTTCTGTATATGTGTGTATATATTTTGTGTGTTTGCACTGTTTTTAATCTATTCGATATATAAATATACTTTAATTTATCTATTTATTTTCTTTCTATATTATTATGTATTGCATTGAACTGCTGCTGCTGAATTAACAAATTTCACGACACATGCCAGTGATAATAAACCTGATTCTGACTTTATATAACCCTTGCTACACCTACCCTAGGACAACTCTCATGAAGCACAATAGAAAAGCGTTCACTCCACTTTATCCAATGCAACCAGCGTTTAAGGTCAAATACTATTTATGCCCAAACCTTCAGTAATCGGCTGCTAAATTTCAGAAATAATTTTGTGATCAGGAAACAAATCGTTAATGCCATTCCTTTGAAATATGGTAGGAGTTGTAATTGATCCAAGTTTCATCACAGTGAAACTGGCCTGAAACAACATCCCATTCTCCACACTCTCCTTACAGCAGCTGTGGTTCTCCACTGCGGTGAGAAGCGAGGCAGAGACCCTGCCAGAGTACCTCAACCAGGAATCCTGCCCTCACAACGCCCACCCCACACATTACCACCTCTGCATCAACCAGGAGTCCTGCCCCCACAACGCCCACCCCACACATTACCACCTCTGCAGCAACCAGGAGTCCTGCCCCCACAACGCCCACCCCACACATTACCACCTCTGCAGCAACCAGGAATCCTGCCCCCACAACGTACAGCCCACACATTACCACCTCTGCAGCAACCAGGTGTCCTGCCCCCACAACGCCCACCCCACACATTACCACCTCTGCAGCAACCAGGAATCCTGCCCCCACAACGCCCACCCCACACATTACCACCTCTGCAGCAACCAGGAGTCCTGCCCCCACAACGTCCACCCCACACATTACCACCTCTGCAGCAACCAGGAGTCCTGCCCCCACAACGCCCACCCCACACATTACCACCTCTGCAGCAACCAGGAGTCCTGCCCCCACAACGTCCACCCCACACATCACCACCTCTGCAGCAACCAGGAGTCCTGCCCCCACAACGCCCACCCCACACATTACCACCTCTGCAGCAACCAGGAGTCCTGCCCCCACAATGCCCACCCCACACATTTTTGGAACTCAGCTGGCCTTACCTCTTGATTAACTTGAAGTGGTGGATTTGGTCACAAATGGATTTCAGATATCGTTGTTTAGGTGACTGAGAGAGTAGCTGTTGGACACTGGTGTAAAATGTTTGCTCGTCCCTGTCACACTGGGAAAACAAGAACAGAGAATAAGGAAGGCAGACCAAGAAACAACTTCATTATCAGGCCAATGCAAGGCTGAAACCGTTCAACCTTCTCATCAGGAGCATTACTGAACAGTACCTGACTTATGTACGCTTGCTTCAGGCAAATCTCTTACCTCAACCTGACCCACTTTTTGCAGTGACTCCACTCTTCAAAAGGAGGAGAGGCATCTCAGTTATTGATGTGTGGGGAACAAGCCAGAATCAGTTTGGGTCATGATGTCTGATGATTTGGTGAGGCCTCACCACTCACCCACAGCCTATAGAGCTAGCTTGTTAGCAACCCAGTGGCAACCACAGGGACTCAGCCAGTCAGGTAATCTGGGAGAAAAGCAGGACTGGCACCAGAATTGTATGAACCCTCCCTACTACGTAGTGAATGTTACTTGTGAAATAGTCACTTAGCGCTAGTACACCCAGAACTCAGCAGATCAGGCAGCACCCGTGGAAAGACAAATTGAGTTCATATTTCAGGGGAGTTCAGATACTGTCTGACCAGCTGAGTATTTTCAGCAATTTCGGTTTTTATCTCTGACTTGACTTTTCATTTACAGTGAGTTGTTTAGACTGAAACCCTTACCTTCAGTGACAAGAAGCTCTTCACGGTTTCCTTCGACACATCAACCTGCAAATTATATCATACGTGTAACTCGTAGGAATTTATCACCGTGCTCACTGTTTCACACAACTCCTCGTGACTGGGCGTGCTCACAGCTCACTCTAAACCCTACGTGACAGAGATGCTGGAGAGTAAAGGCAGTTTTCCCGAGCTGAGAGTGCTGCAAGTGCAGTACGGGAAAACCGGCCCAGTTAAGCAGGAAATTCAGAGGCCCACAAGCCATAAAGCCCTGGTGGCTGAGAAATTCAGCACAGACACTCTCTCGTGTGTACGACAGTGTCCAGGTTGGATCGATCAATCAATTCAGTAGGTTTCCCTCTCATGAGGAGGTTACAATGCTCAAAGTCGCCCCACCGTTGAGCATACCCACAAGAAGTGTTGTCGCAGGGAAGTAGCGTCCGTCATCAGAGACCCCCACCACCCAGGACATGCTCTCTTCTCACTGCTGGCATCAGGAAGAAAGTACAGGAGCCTCAGGACCCACACCACCAGGTTCAGGAACAGTTATTACTGCTCAACCATCAGGCTCTTGAACCAAAGGAGATAAGTTCATTCAACTTCACTTGCCCCATCATTGAAATGTTCCCATGACCTATGAACTCACTTGCAAGGACTCTTCATCTCACAGTCTCAATACTTATAGCTTAATTATTTATTATTATTGTTTCTTTCTTTTAGTATTTGCACAGTGGTTCAACAGCCAAGTTGGTGCGGTCTTTCATTGATTCTATTACGGACTTTCTGAGAAGACCCACAAAAAATTAATTTCAAGGTTGTATATGGTGATGGATATATACTTTGATAATATATTTAGCTTGAACCTGAAAAGAACTGGGAAAAGGGATAAGGGTTGGCCTCCCCTCCCCCAATACTCACTGCCAGGAATCACTTGTCAACACCAAAATCACAGAAAAGATTAAAATCCCATCAAATAGAGCAGCCCTCATTAACTGGAAATAATAACAAGTTGATTAAATAGGAAAGTCACCAAGATGAAGCTGGGACAAAGTGCTGCTTAGTTACTGGTGTTTGGGCCAGTCTAGCTGAGGGAAACTAGCAGCAGCAGGTATCTACCATTTCCTACTTCATCATCAAACTTAATGCTCCACACAGAGATGGTACAGAACATTTTATACAGTTGGGACACCCTGCCTTCTCCAGACAACCACATCAGTGCAACACCAGGGCAGTGTCCCTGAAATGGCTTCCCCTCACACTGAAATCAGAGATCTCCTTCTCTGAGCTGCGAGCTGCTTTAGTTGTAGGGCAGTGCCCCGACATGTTTAAGAAATGGGTTACCAATCAAAACTTGACACAGAATTTCAGAGCGTAGGACCCAGGCAACCATACACACTATCTGAATGCTGGCGGGTCCACAAGGGGCTAGAATTTGAAGTGGAAACTTATAGAACTCAGTGGGTTCCTGAGGATGAAGAGAGATTTGAATTAGAGGACTGGGTTATTTTAAACCAAAGCACGAGGGAGATGGAGCTGGAGCTGTCGTTCAGTGAAAACAACGGTGGAAGGTGAGCTCATGGACAACATCAGGACGATATTCCAACACGGCAGTGAGGAAGTTGCCTTCTCCTCTGGTGTTCCCTTATGGTTGAGGATGCTCTGATTCCCTTCCACTACCAAGGGCCATTACAGCCAAACTACCAGAGTGCGAACAGCACGAGATCTTGGCCCTATGTCAGGGAGGTCCAAAGCATTTGAAGACCAGAGCCTGATGCACAAACTCACTGCACACACACAGTCTCAGTGCTGACTGTCAGAAGTACCAACTGGCAAAAAAAGGATCTTGGGAGGGGGTACAGGACAGATCTGCTAGAATGTGCCTGGGATTGATGAGGTTTTTAGAGCCTAACCTGAGCCCCAGCTTCCTTCTTAAATCAGCAAAAATTGTTTGACTCAATTCAAACCAAGGGAAGTTTTTGCAGAGCTGTGATCAACATTTAAACCCGGTAAATGCGAGTTTAATATAACAGATCACCCGCTGAAATATCTCACTGCTGTGGGATTACGATAGTGGAGAATGATATCTGTTGTAACACTCTCATGAAACTGCTTGGTTGCCATTTCAATAGTTTGAGTTAGAAAGAGATAGAAGAACAAGATTAGGCCATACAGCCCATCAAACCTGTTCCGTTTTCAATCAGATAATGGCTGCTCCATATGCTATTCTCACTTACCCACTTGGGTTCTGTAGCCTTTAATACCGTTACCTAGCAAAGCATCTAACTTTCTGTGATCCTTGGCTTGATCAGTACATTTTAGACGGGGAGAGGGAAACAATAAACACTGCTCCTTCATGTTACTCCTGTGTGCTCTCCCTTGTTCTAGATTTCACACGCCCATCCCCGAGGACAGACTTCCTCCCAACTCTCTCATCTAACCCTCCAATCACCTTAAACATTTCATCTTCAGCATTCGTAGAAATGTAACTTTAGGCTCTAAAAACCTCATCAATCCCAGGCACATTCTAGCAGATCTGTCCTGTACCCCCTCCCAAGATCATTATAGTGTCCTCGTTGTGTACCGCCCAGAACTAAAGACAGGGCCTAATCAAAGGTTTATCCACGTGCAAGAGCTCCTTGAACAAAGCCCAACATTGCACCCGCACCTGAATCTGTCCATCGGTAGCTAGTGACTAGTACAGAACAGAAATAAGCCCTTCTGTGCCAGCTATGATGCCAATCTAAACCAGTCCATCTCCCTACACAACTTTTGTAATTCTCAATTTCCTGTTTCTAAATCCCTCTTAAATATTACTATTGTATCTGCTTCTACCACCTCCCTGGCAGCCTGTCCAAGCATTAACAACTCCCTCTGTAAAAGAAAAACTTACTTCACAAATCTTTAAACCTTCCTCCCCCCACCGTATGGCCTCTGGTACCTGACATTTCCATCCTGGGAAAAGACTCTGACCATCTACTCTATCTTTACCTCTCGTAATTTTATACATCTCTCTCAGCCCCTGACACTCCAGAGAAAAGTCTGTCCAAGCTCTTTACAGCTAATACTCTCTAACCTAGGCAGCATTCTGATGAACATGCTATACACTCTCTCCAAAGCCTCCACAGCCGTTCTGTAATATACTCCAAATGTGGCCTGCCTAAGGTTTTAAAGAGCTGCAATCCGAGTTTAGCCAATTTCGATACTCAATACCCTGATTTACCTGCACGTAATCAATCCACACCTTGTGTCCTCCACAATTCTACACATCTTGCCATTAAATAAAAACCTGGATTTATCTTTCATACTGCTACAGCTCTCTGCACTCCCAGACAGGCCATTTATGAAACAAACATTGAAACGGATCAGGTCATCGATATTTAAATGCAAACAACAGGAATTCTGCAGATGCTGGAAATTCAAGCAACACACATCAAAGTTGCTGGTGAACGCAGCAGGCCAAGCAGCATCTATAGGAAGAGGCGCAGTCGACGTTTCAGGCCGAGACCCTTCGTCAGGACTAACTGAAGGAAGAGTGACACTCTTCCTTCAGTTAGTCCTGACGAAGGGTCTCGGCCTAAAACGTCGACTGCGCCTCTTCCTATAGATGCTGCTTGGCCTGTAGCTCATCAATATTGTTCTCTTTAATCTCTAACATCTGGCTCAGCTCAGCTCACTTTAATGGGAGCCTTTTAACAACAGGAGGAAGAAAGGGAAACAATGTCCCTCTTTCTTCCTCTTGGTTCTCACCTTGATCTCCCTCCAGCTGCCCAGCCCTCTGCCCCAATCATTGAGCCATGTCCCTTTGCATTGCTTCATTCCCCAGGGTCCCCACACACACTGCACCCATCAATCAGACACTTACCATTAAAACTTCAATTTCACTCCCTTTCTGCTGCAGGTTACTGACAAAGCTTTTAAGTCTTGTTACAACCTGAGAAGAAAGTTATGCGGGATGAGGAAAACTCAGACAAGTGCTGCAGCAAATTATAATAAAGCAGCAGCCGACATTCATTGCGGCTCACTACAGACGCTGGTTTTGACAAGCACTGTTTTTATCGATGCCAACACAGTCTTATTACAGCCATGATCTTGTTTCTAGTATCAGCACAAATTCATAGGAAAATGCATGTCATTAAAAGCCACAATCTTTGGGAGAGCACTAACTTAGTTTGCAGGACTGGGTACAAAGGTAGAGAGTAAACTGTAAAAATACTTCTCAGCCATGAATGATGTTGTTCAATGTTCAAATGTATATTGTGCCCTGACTTTCCTACAGTATTTGGTAATGTTCACTCATTATGTGCTGTGTTCTATGATATGGGCAATCATGATCTCCATGATCATGACTGCTCTTGGCAAATTTTTCTACAGAAGCGGTTTGTCATTGCCTTCTGGGCAGCGTCTTTGCAAGGGAGTTGACTCGTGCCTTTATCAATACTCTACAGAAAGATGGTCCCAGTGGTCACATAACCAGGACTTGTGATGTACACCAGCTGCTCGTATGACCATCCACCACCTGCGCCCATGGCTTCATGTGACCCTGATCCGGGGGGGGTGCTTAGCAGATGTTACACCTTACCCAGGGGTGGTAATGAGTCTCCTATAGCACGACAACACTGAAGAAGAAAACCTCTCACCTTCTCTCTGTACTGCTCTTTGTTGCTGACAGATAACTTGTCAGGTGGAATGAAAGTGAGATGTGGGGTAATTGAACCTCCGTTTGATTCAAAAGATCCTGTGAGAAGACGACAATAAATAAATTACTAATGTAGTTTTGGCCCATAAGACGCAAGAGCAGAATTAGGCCATTTGGCCCATCAAGTCTGCTCCGCTATTCAATCATGGCTGATCCCTCTTCCCCTCCTCAGACCCACTCCCAGCCTTCTCCCTATAAACTTTGATGCCCTGTCCAATCAAGAACCTATAAAGCTCTGCCTTAAATACACCTAACGACCTGGCCTCCGCAACTGCCTGTGATAACAAACTCCACAAATTCACCACCCAACAGCTAAAGAAATTTCTCTGCATCTGTTTTAAATGGACGCCCCTCTATCTTGTGGCTGTGCCCTTGTCCTAGACTCCTGCACCATGGGAAACAACTTTTCCACATCTACTCTGTCGACACCTTTCAACTTATAAAAGGTTTCAATGAGATCCCCCTTCATTCTTCTAAATTCCACGAGTAGAGACCCAGAGCCATCAAACGTTCCTCGTATGATAACCTCTTCATTCCTGGAATCATCCTTGTGAACCTCCCCTGGACCCTCTCCAATGCCAGCACATCTCTTTTTAGATGAGGGGCCCAAAACTGTTCACAATATTGAAGGTGAGGCCTCACCTGTGCCCTATAAAGCCTCAGCATCACATCCCTGCTTTTGTATTCTAGACCTCTTGAAATTAATACTAACACTGCATTTGCCTTCCTCGCCACTGACTCTACCTGCAAGTTAACCTTTAAGCTGTTCTGCACAAGGACTCCAAGTCCTTTTGCACCACAGATTTTTGGATTGCCTCCCTGTTTAGAAAATAGTCTGCACATTATTTCTACTACCAAAGTGCATGACCATGCATTTTCCAACATCGTATTTCATTTGCCACTCTCTTGCCCATTCTCCTAATTTGTCCAAGTCCTTCTGCAGCCTACCTGTTTCCTCAACACTACCTGCACCTCTACTAATCTTCGTATCATCTGCAAACTTGGCAACAAAGCCATCTATTGCATCATCTAAATTACTGATATATAGCACAAAAAAGCAGCCCAAGATCGACCCCTGTGGAACACCACTAGTCACTGGCAGCCAACCAGAAAAGAATCCTTTTATTCCCACTCGCTTCCTCCTACCAATAAGCTAATGCTTTAACCATGCCAGTAACTTTCCTGTAATACCATTAGCTCTTAACTTGGCAAGCAGCTTCATGTGTGGCACCTTGTCAAAGACCTTCTGAAAATCCAAATATACAACATCCACTGCATCCCCTTTATTTGTAATCTTCTCAAAGAATTCCAACAGGTTCGTTAGGTAATATTTTCCCTTAAGGAAACGGTGCTGACTTTGTCCTCTCTTGTACTGTGTCACCTCACCCTGAACAATTGACTCCAACATCTTCCCAACCACAGAGGTCAGGCTAACTGGTCTATAATTTCCTGCTGCTGCCTTCATCCTTTCTTTAAGAGTGGAGTGACATTTGCAATTTTTCAGTCCTCTGGCACCATGCCAGAGTCCAATGATTTTTGAAAGATCATTCCACACTCTCTAACACTACCTCTTTCAGAACCCTAGGGTGCAGTTCATCTGGTCTGGTGGGAAGTCTGAGATACCAACGGAAGGCAGCAAATGGCAGGTTCATTTAAAAGGTAACGAAACTCAGGAACACAGATATCACTCAGTAACATTACTTCTAAAGGGTCCAAACCGGAGGAAGACTGTAGGAATAAGAGAAATAGGACCAGGAGTGCAGCTTTCGCTGATCGATCTCAAAACCATTACTATGACACATTCACTTCCAGAAATCCATCCATCTCTAATTCAATGCCTGAGTCAACACAGCTTCTGAGATTCCCAAGATTTACAGCCATGAAGAAATTTCTGCTCATCTGCTAAACTGGAATTCAGAAGAAATGAAGTGTGACCTCATTGAAACCTATCAAATGGTGAAAGGCCTTGATAGAGTGGATGTGGAGTGGATGTTTCCTATGGTGGGAGAGTCCAAGACAAGAGGACACGGCCTCAGAATAGAGGGGTATCCTTTTAGAATGGAGGTGAGGAGGAATTTCTTTAGCCAGAGAGTGGTGAATCTGTGGAATTTGTTGCCACTGGCAGCTGTGGAGGCCAAATTCTTTATGTATATTTAAGGCAGAGGTTGATAGATTCTTGATTAGTCGGGGCATGAAGGGATACAGGGAGAAGGCAGGAGACTGGGACTGAAAGGAAAAATGATCAGCCATGATGAAATGGCAGAGCAGACTCAATTAGATAAATGGCCTAATTCTGCTCCTACGTCTTATGGTCTAAATTCTTGCTATTCTTCTATGGAAAGTGTATCAAGATTTTTTTTAAATTTATGGGTGATATTCCAGCTATAACCTCACCAGCACCCTACCTTATTGCAACTGGGTACCCAACTTCAAAAGCCATTGAAGGATCAAAATGAACTGAATTTATTGTGAATGATGGAATTAAATAAGAAGAATACTTTCACAAAACCAGAGTGGAAGGAAGATATAGGAGGTAACAGAACAAATACCTCAAGACAGAAATAAATACCTTACTTGTCCTTTCTCCCTCACAATGAATTCACCAATAAATTTTAAACACAATTATGAACTTGAGTATAATTATTATTGACATGGTATCATGACATAATAATTGCCATTTTTGTATGTTTAATCCCTGCGAAAACAAATACACACCTTTGAACTTGACAGAATTACAAATTAATAATTAGCGTTGCTATGATAGGTACAGCATCAGATTTCAAAGGCAGAAATGTGAAATGTTATGCCTGAAAGAGAAGAAAGACTGAGAAAAATACCACGTGCCATGAATTGAACTTAACGATGGTCCCAACCATGGCAAGTGACTCAATAACTAACGTTCACTCCTTCATCAGCCTCCCTCCAATGAGGTTCACAGCATTATTCACCAAGGCACACGCGCACCAGTTACCTGTAGCACAGCAGAGTGATCCTATCAGGCCCTGAGAGGAGAAGGTCTCTCGAGATTCCCTGCTTAGAATTAAACATGGAAAGAAAGACTGTAAACACAAAGCAATCACACAAAATGAAGATCGCAATAGGAGCAATAGTGTAGTTGTTTTAAATATAAATTTCTATCACAGGCCAACTGGGACATCTTACATCTGAACTCAATCATTTCTAATATTCCCAAAAATAACCATATAACCATATAACAATTACAGCACGGAAACAGGCCATCTCGGCCTTTCCAGTCCGTGCCGAAATTTATATTTTACTCTGCCTGAGTAAAGTTCCCCCTCATGTTACCCCTAATCTTTTGCCCTTTAACTCTCAACTCACATCCTCTTGTTTGAATCTCCCCCATTCTCAATGGAAAAAGCCTATCCACGTCAACTCTATCTATCCCCCTCATAATTTTAAACACCTCTATCAAGTCCCCCCTCAACCTTCTATGCTCCAAAGAATAAAGACCTTTGGATTTATTTTCACCTTACTTGCCAAAGCAGCCTCACGTCTTCTTTTAGCTTTTCTAATTTCTTTAAGATTCTTTTTACATTCTTTATATTCCTCGGTTAGAGGG
Source organism: Mobula hypostoma (assembly GCF_963921235.1). Lineage (NCBI taxonomy): Eukaryota > Metazoa > Chordata > Chondrichthyes > Myliobatiformes > Myliobatidae > Mobula > Mobula hypostoma. The sequence goes on from NC_086097.1 coordinate 97,815,272, forward strand.
ATACAAGCCATCAGTGAGCAAGTGGTATTACCCTGGAGGGCACCATGGCCAGTATGGATTAGTTCAGCTGAAGGGCCATTTTCATGACTGTGGGGTGCTGTTGTCACATGTATCAAGATATACAGAAAAGCTTTTCCTTGCATGCCATCAGGTAAAATCACTCCATATACAAGTGCATCATGGTGGTAAAAAGAATAAAACAGAATCCAGAGTCTCCTTGCCTTTGAGTGTTAGAACCCCATATGTAATACATGTTGGAAAGATGTCGTCCCGCTCCGCTGAAACCCGTTGCTTAAGACCTTGGGCACCAAATTTACCACTATTTACCAAATAGTGAGAAATAGTTATTAATCCAGCCCCCGCTTGAAATATTCCAATTGTACTTGGTATGTCTGGACCATTTTAGTGGGCAAGTTAATCAAACTGATAGTAATCAGAACAACAGAACTTCCCTCAATAACTAAGACAGAAAATGCTGGAAAACTCAGCAGGTCAGGCAGCCCCTGTGGTAAGAGAAGCATTTAAGGGTTTGAGGCTGGGAAAAAGATCAAACCAGTTAGTTTTGGCTACAGAAAGGGTGGAGGTGGGAGGGGAGCATTGGATAGAATAAAGAGAGTATCTCAGATAAGGTGTGATAATGTGGCAGTCAAAGCTTCTTTGTGTTTTGTGTTGCTAATAACAGGGTTGTGGGACTTGTCCAGCAGGTCAGACAACACCAAAGGGGAGAGAAAAACTGCGCCAAAATCACTTAAACTCTGATACAGATGGAAAGAAGACTGTCATAGTTAGAGAGCATGAAAATACACCCCACAGCCCAGCTCATCCAAGATGGCTATACAAGCTCGTCCCAATCACCTACAATTTTAGATTGTAAAACATTAACTTTGTTTCTCTTTCTAAAGATGCTGCCTGACCTGCTGAATGTGTCTAGCGTTTTCATTTTTCTCTTTCAGATTTCCAGCGTCTGTTTTATTTTTCCCTTTTTTCCCTCAGTAATTTATTGATTTCCAAACTGTGCTGGCAGCTGGGTGCTCAATATTAGGCCTCACATTCATAGAAGCAGCTTTGAGATATGAGCTACGTTATAAGGGGGTCTGCTTTCTTCTAAGGAACAACCATGACCTCTCCACCAACTCAGCCAACTGGCAAACTTGATCTAGAGATATAATTCATTTAAAATTTAAACACAAAGACCTGCTGTAACTTCAGTAAGAGAAAGGAAAGCATAGTGATCACCATATTCACTCAAGGTATGACACTGGACATCACATTTGATTCTGAGAAGAGTGAAGACTGTCACTGAACCATCTGCAATAGGTCAGTAATGTTGTTGCTGCTTATTGTGTCCTGTGCCATCAGGTTTCTTCAACAGCTTTCTCATTTCCTTCAATATCTTTACTCTATCTAGCTCTCTCAGATTTAACTAGAGTTTCTATGTCATTCAGCATGGAACTCAATTTGTCCATGCTGACTATGGTGACCACAAAGGTACTCCCATTTGCCATGTCCTTCTAAAGCTCTCCTATCCAATGTCTGTTAAATATTACTACCATAGCTGCCCCGACAACTCTGCTCCATATGCTAACTATTCTCTGCAGGAAGTAGGTGCTCTCGGCTAAACCTGTGCCCTTTAGGTTTTTAGTTCCCTTTTGCTGGGAAAAAGACTGTGAGAGTTCACCTTATCAAGAGCCCTCACTGCTCTTCAAGTTTACCTCCTTAGTCTCCTACTTCAAGGAATAAAGTCCTAGCCTGCTCAACTTGTCCCCAACACTTAGGCTCTCTAGTATTGGAACCATCATTATAAATGTCCTCTGCACCCTTTCCAGTTTAATGAAGTCTTCCTTATAACAAGGTGACCAAAACTATACAGAATAGACAAAGATAGGTCTCACCAACACATTGCATGACTGCGACATACCTCCCAACTACCGTACTCCAACAGAGAGCTCACAATGAAGACCTGTTTCTGCACTTATTCCCCGCTTTCTATTATGAATCCAATTCTTTGGGCTTTGGTACAATCCAATCAATACCAATAACTCCGTGCTATTTAATCTCTCCCATTTCAGGCAATTACCTGGGCTGACCCTCAGCTCCAGTGAATCCACTCCACCAGCATCTCCAGTAATGACCAGGACCCACAGACAAAACTGTGCTCACCTGCTGCTCTTGTCATCGGACACTTTGCGCCACAGCTTCTCGGAGAAATGATCAACTAACTTTGATACCAAAACTCGCTTTTCCGTCTGCTTGTCCTTTTCAAATGACCTCACCTGAGGGAAGGATAAGCCATTAAGAACCACAAGCCACTTATCAACGAAACAGTCTTTAAATTGTCAGGTAGCTTGCGGTTTTGACATTCCAATCTGCAACAGTGTTGACCGAATAACAGCTGAACTCCAAAGGACCCACTGAACGGGATTACTGCGAAGTCCCCATGCATACATAAATTGAACATGTTGGTGTACATGCAACTTTTAAGGTACCAGTTTAGAAAAGTGCAATTTTTTTTTAAAATCATAAAAACCCTGAAGAAAGCTTTCAGCTCAGGTGATTTTTCAGGTGTTTAACTCTCTGCCTAGCTTTGTACACATACGTTGCAGGAGCAATAGAGTGAAAAGATAACTCATCTCCAAAAGCAATGCCAGCAGACTGGAGACGCATCTGAACGCCGTAAGCTACAACCATCAGTTTCTGACCCCAGCAACTTCGATTGCCCAGCCCTGGAAGTCAGGTCCGAATGTGGCGCGTCGATCGGGTCTTTGCAACGCTCAAGCGAAACCACACTTGGCATAGCTGCAGCGCGAACCCATGTCACAGCTGAAGCCGCAAGAACAAGGAGCCTGAAGCTGAGGCAACCCTAACAGAGACAAAGGTGTATGAAGCAGCAACACACACAAAATGCTGGAGGGCTGGCCGGAACCCTGCCAAACGTCGGGCAAAGGTTAGAATCCTTCTTGTTGTTCAAAGGCAGGTGTATGCAGAGGATGTGCAGTGCATCACAAAGCAGGAATTTCTCCCAATCCAAAGTTACCTTACACCTTCCGGTTAAGATGGCACCTGCATACACACTCTTTTGGTCATCATCTTCTGGATAGACCAAAAAACCATGCACTTTACTTCTCTTATGTCCTTTAATGCTTGTTTTCATCTTGAATGTGATTCTGGAACTGTTTGGAGATCGTTTGGGTGTTCCAGTACATTGAAGCAAGTGCAGAAGTCTGGAGATCATTTGGGTGCTTCAGCGCTCTGCTGTCTCCAAGAGGATTCCAGGAGACAGAGGCAGCGTTGTTTAAACCTCGTGGCAGGCTGCGGGACGGGGTGCAAGCCGATATGACTCCTTTTCACCGATTAAAGCGACGAGGGAGGTTAAACCATTGAGACAATTGTGGAGGGTGAGCACCGGCTGCCTGTCCTTTGATCACTGGAGAGTGGAGAGCCACCCGCTTTGCCCAGAGAGTGTTGCCCAGGTTTTCTGTGTTTTGGATGTGGACATGAACTATAAACTCTTTTTTTTTAAAGTCTTATAGTTTTTTTTATATTCTGTGGCTTTTCTCCCGGTTTTTCTCTTTTTTTTGTGCGGGCAGTGGGGGAAGAGTGAGGGGAATTTGAGTGTCGATGTGCCTGTTCCGTTTTGTTTGTTTTTTTGTGCAGGAGGAGGGAATTGGGGGTTGATGTGCCTGTTCCATTTTTGTGTGGGGAGGGGACATTTGGGATTTGGTGATCGTGCTGCCTTTCTTTTCTTTCTTGGTTTCATGACTACCTGGAGAAGAATAATTTCAGAGTTGTATACTTTGATAATAAATTAACCTTTGAACTCTGCCCCATTTCTTGACTCTGCGAGTTGGAGGACACATTAAGAGAGCACAACTCACTCTGGAGTTACCTCACCCAATCGTCATTCAGAGTGAGCACTGGTCACTGGTCAGCTCATCAGACATTACCATAAGCAAGTATGTCGTCAAAGTCGACACTTTCGAAGTGAGAACGTTAAAGACTGTGCAGTAAAGACTGTTTCAAGACCAGTGTCTGAGACTGTCCTTTCTTTTGCCACAGACATAATGATATGATCATTTGACTTTTAGTTTCAGTCCATCTTATGGATGTCAGGCAGGGAGTGTTCTGGCCTGTAGAGGCACTGCTCTTTTCATATGCAGTTCATTTGTATGAACATCACATCCTATACGTAAGCTCTTCTTGCATCATTTCCTGTGCAGTTCATTTGGATTTCGACTTTAAGCACACACGGTAGAAAGACATCCATCTCTATCCACTCCTTATTTGCTCTTGAAACAGCAATATCTGAGTCTTGAGATTTCTTAATATCAGTAAGCATTCAGTAGGTGTACTTTGAAGGAAGTGTTATGTTTATCATTCATCGCTATTAAGCTATTGTTGCACTACAAGTTCACTCTGGTCCACAGGGCATAGTATGGAATGTTGCCTTGGTTAACGCTGATTGTGAGAATAATCAATAGTATTGGTAGATTCAGGCATGCGATGATTCTGTATTGTATTTAACACGTATTCTGCAGTTTCACAAGTTTTTCCTCATTAAAAACCCCGAAGAAAGCTTCCAGCTCAGGTGACTTTTGAGAAGGTGTTTAACTCTCTGCCGAGCATCGACACACACATTGTGAGGGCACTACAACAATAGAACCCACTAAAAAAACACGCACAACAAAGACCGTCAAACACCGAATGTGTGAAAAAAAGAACAAATCATGCAAACAATTTTAAAAAATAAACAACACACAGAAATGAATCGCAGAATCCCTGAAAATGAATCCACAGCCACGGAACCAGCTCAGTCTGCAGCCGATCCAAGAGCTCCACAGCCATGGAAGCAGCTCAGTGTTGAGGTAAATAAAGCCTCTCGGGTAGTAAGCTGAATTCTGCTTCATTCTTCGCCTTGTGCTCAACAGCTTGATCTTTTTAATCTGGATTGGCACTGAAATTGACTAAACATCGGCTCACCTTTTGCTCTCAGGCCTGGGCCCCGACACGATACATCGATCGGTCCTCAAGTCTGCTCCAGCAATTGCTGTTGCAGCCGCACCTGCATTCCTGAGAGTCCATGTAATTGGATCCTTCAAAAACGCCAGTCGTTCAGCAGGTTCAAAAGCACAACTCCAAAAGGGAAAGTACAGTCTGCTGATTTTAATGACCACAGTCCAAACTACTATTAATAAAACAGTTGTATTCACTGCCCACAAAACGTCACCGTGTCCTGCCTGCACCATCTTCCCCTCACCTAGGTTAAAGTCGGATTTGTGTGGAATGGGTCAGTGTGGACTCAATTTCCAAACAGCCTGCTTCCAAGCTGTGTCACTTTGACTGTAACACTCCTTTCATTAGTCATCCATATTGGAGCAATGACGCAGAATATTAACCGGAAGACATTACTTAGATACAAAGAACGTGGGCTGTAACAGAGAAAAATTGTAAAAATTCTGTAGTACTTGTACCTTCACATGGTCTTTCTCTTTATCTGAGACCAGGATTAAATAACTGATTCCGGTCTGTTTGCAATGCTGCTGGACTTCTTCCTGTTCATGGAAAAAGCAGAGGTCTGACTTAAAATCATAAGCAGTGGAAATCAGAAACAACAGTTTGATTCAAGAGAAAAGCAGTTGATTCATAGTATAATGTAATCAAAATAATAAAGAGGCATAATGATATAATCTTTAAGCATTCTTGGAGGAAGAGTCCAGATTTAATTCCCAGATAACGGTAAGTTGTTCGATCTCAGCTGGGGTAACAGGGGAAGGGCAGGGATCATGAACCTGTCGTAAGGAAGCAGAACTGGGGAGAGGTGTCGAATTCAGGTGCCCGCACCCCACTCCAGCTGCCAACTGTAACACCGTCACACATCAGCTGAGCCATGAAGATCACTGACTGAGTTCACTACAGGTCCCCTATATAACGGGGTGGAACAGACTGAGGGCTAGTGCTGTCTACAGAACACGGATTAATAACACCTAGACAGAACCTTAATCACATGGATCTTTTAATTAGCAACAAAATCTGTAGAAGTGAATCAGGTAGCCTCGTTATAGGGAGGATGTGGAAGCACTAACGAGGAGATTTACCAGGATGCTGCCTGGATTAGAGAACATGTCTTCTAAGGAAATGTTGGTCTTTTCTTTTTGGAGCAAAGGAGTACGAGAGAAGACTTCATAGAACTGTTAACTGTAAAGAACATTATAAAAGTTCATTGCAGTGCAAAGTGGTCATAACATTGGTATATTGGGGTAAAGATTAGGGTTATGCCAGTTCATTCAAGCCCTTGAAGACAGAAGCGGGTGAATTTATTGTGGGGAACAAGGAAATGGCAGACCAGCTGAACAGGTACTTTGGATCCGTCTTCACTAGGGAAGACAGAAACAATCTCCCAGATGTAATAGTGGCCAGAGGACCTAGGGTAATGGATGAATTGAAGGAAATTTATGTTAGGCAGGAAATGGTGTTGGATAGGCTGTTGGGTCTGAAGGCTGATAAGTCCCCGGGACCTGATGGTCTGCATCCCAGGGTACTTAAGGAGGTGGCTTTACAAATCGTGGACGCATTGGTAATCATTTTCCAATGTTCTATAGATTCAGGATCAGTTCCTGTGGATTGGAGGGTGGCTAATGTTGTCCCTCTGTTCAAGAAGGGAGGAAGAGAAAAAACAGGGAATTATAGACCGGTTAGCCTGACGTCGGTGGTGGGAAAGATGCTGGAGTCAATTATAAAAGATGAAATTACGACACATCTGGATAGTAGTAACAGGATTGGTCCGAGTCAGCATGGATTTACGAAGGGGAAATCGTGCTTGACTAATCTTCTGGAATTTTTTGAGGATGTAACTATGAAAATGGACAAGGGAGAGCCAGTGGATGTAGTGTACCTGGACTTTCAGAAAGCCTTTGATAAAGTCCCACATAGGAGATTAGTGGGCAAAATTAAGGCACGTGGTATTGGGGGCAGAGTACTGACATGGATTGAAAATTGGCTAGCTGATAGAAAACAAAGTGTAGCGATTAATGGGTCCCTTTCGGAATGGCAGGCGGTGACCAGTGGGGTACCGCAGGGTTCAGTGCTGGGACCGCAGCTGTTTACAATATATATTAATGATTTAGATGAGGGAATTAAAAGTAATATTAGCAAATTTGCCAATGACACAAAGCTGGGTGGCAGTATGAAATGTAAGGAGGATGTTATGAGAATGCAGGGTAACTTGGACAGGCTGGGTGAGTGGGCAGATGCATGGCAGATGCAGTTTAATGTGGATAAAATGTGAGGTTATCCACTTTGGTGGTAAGAACGGGAAGGCAGATTATTATCTAAATGGAGTCAAGTTAGGAAAAGGGGAAGCACAATGAGATCTTGATGTTCTTGTACATCAGTCACTGAAAGCAAGCATGCAAGTACAGCAGGCAGTGAAGAAAGCTAATGGCATGCTGGCCTTCATAACAAGGGGAATTGAGTATAAGAGCAAAGAGGTCCTTCTGCAGCTGTACAGGGCCCTGGTGAGACCATACCTGGAGTACTGTGTGCAGTTTTGGTCTCCAAATTTGAGGAAGGACATTCTTGCTATTGAGGGAATGCAGCGTAGGTTCACAAGGTTAATTCCCGGGAAGGCGGAACTGTCATATGTCGAAAGATTGGAGCGACTGGGCTTGTATACTCTGGAATTTAGAAGGCTGAGAGGGGATCTTATTGAAATATATAAGATTCTTAAGGGATTGGACATGCTGGAGGCAGGAAGCATCTTCCCACTGATGGGAGAGTCCAGAACCAGAGGCCACAGTTTAAGAATAAGGGGTAGGCCATTTAGAACAGAATTGAGGAAAAACTTTTTCACCCAGAGAGTGGTGGATATATGGAATGCTCTGCCCCAGAAGGCCGTGGAGGCCAAGTCTCTGGATGCTTTCAAGAAAGAGATGGATAGAGCTCTTAAAGATAGCAGAATCAAAGGTTATGGGGATAAGGCAGGAACTGGATACTGATAGTGGATGATCAGCCATGATCACAGTGAATGGCGGTGCTGGCTCGAAGGGCCGAATGGCCTACTCCTGCACTTATTGTCTATTGTCTATTGAATAGTTGAAGGAAAGCAGCTGTTCTTCAACTTGGTGGTGTGGGGCGTCAGGCTTCTGCACCTCTTGCCCGAAGGTAGACGTGAGAAGATGGCACGGAACCAGTGGCGGGGATTTTTGATGATGGATGCCGCCTTCTTGGGGCAGCATCTCCTGTAGATAGTACCGATGGTGGGGAGGGATGAGTCACGCTGAGTTTGCTATCTTCCTCAGCTTCCTGTGAACAGTGTACCAGACCACAGGCGACCGGTAGGGATACTTCCATTAATATATCTGCAGACTGTTAAACCTGTACAAGCTTTTAAGACACCACTTACAGTACTGGGTGCACTTCCAGTCACCAGGATATAGGAAGGATGTGATTAAGCTAAAGAGATTGCAGGAAAGAATGACAGGATGTTGTCAGCACTGGAGGGCTTGGGTTATAAGGAAAGACTGGATCGGCTGGGACTGTTTTCCCTGGAGTGACCAGATAGGGGTCTATAAAACCATGAGGGGAACAGACAGGGTTGTCAGTCAGTCTTTTTCCCAGGGTAGGAGAATCTGAAAGTAGAGGTAGGTGACAGGGTAGAGATTTAAAGGGAACATTCTCAGAGGGTGCTCCATATGTGGAATGTATTGTCAGAGGAAGTGGATAGAACTTCAGTGTTTAAAAGACATATAGGCAAGTACACGGATAGGAAAGGTTTAGAGGATGGGTTCCCAACCTGGGGTCCCCAGACCCCTCAGTCAATGGTAGGTGTCCATGGCATAAAGAAGGTTGGGAACCCCCGTTTTAGAGGGACCTTGGTCAAACGCAGACCGATGCGACTAAGTCAGGTAGGTACCTTGGTTAGCCTGAATCAGTCGGGCCGAAGGGCCTGTTTTTAATGCTACACAACTCTGAGACAATGATCTGAAGATCATCACACACAGTGCAAGGTATTTACTTGCATAGCCAACAGGCAGATGGGCAGCAGATAGGCCCAAGCACTGCTCACTGCTGACCTCTGAGAGACTGTCTGGATGAAGAGAATTGTGGCGTCTGACAGTGGTTAGTGCAACATGTCACAGCACCGTCTGTGGGATCAGGGTTTGATTCCCACCACTATCTGTAAAGAGTTTGTACGTTCTCCCAGGGGGTTCCCACAATCCAAAGATGGACAGGTGAGTTGTGGGGGTACCATGTTGTTGGCAGAAGCTTGGTAACACTTGTGCACTGTTTCTGCTGATTTGATTTGACACAAATGATGCATTTCACCGCATGTTTCAATATACAGGTGACAGAAAGTTAATCTAATGAGGCAAGAATCTGCAATGGGTATCACCTGAGAGGATTTTTGCCCCCCCTACTAAATTAAATTACCCAGCTCTGCGGTACTTTACCTGGGAGACATCACAGAGGAGCTCAGCATTTATCCCCACTGTCCACAGATTCTGGATGATGCTGATAGATCTGTCAATCAAAGTCCTACTGATTGCAAACACCACTGCCTTATAATGGCAACCATCAGGCTGGAATGGAAGGACAAAGTTTAGCTCTTGGCCATGGAGATTTGCACAAGTACCACAGTAATTCAATGGAATCAACAAAGACTGCTTCTGCCCGTCCATTTGTCTACCCCCATCGCTTGCCACCCCCACCTCCCACTCTCTTGATCAATTTATTAGTTAAAGTATGACAGAAGTCCGCAGACTTTTGTCAGAAAACTTTTCGTCAGATGACTCACTGGTATCAATGCGTTAGAAAGCGAGGAGATTTTATCCAAGGCCAGGCTGACTCCTACAGCAGTGGGAACCGGGCCTGTGAGATGCGGACGAGCAAACTCGAGGATCTGAGAGAGCAGAAAAAGAATGATTTATTTCTTGAGAAAGCTAAATAGATTTGCAAACCTGCTGAATATCTCTGGGAGACTTCTGGGAATAATGGTACTCCCCAGCACAACTTCCAATCCGCTCAGGAGGGCAAGTCTGCAGAAATTAGCCCCCCGCCCCCCCACCGAGTATCATACTGTCCGGTATGGGGGGGAGGTTCCTACTGCGCAGGATCGAAGTAAGTTGCAGAAAGTTGTAAACTTAGTCAGCTCCATCATGGGTACCAGCCTCCGTAGTATCCAAGACATTTTCAAGGAGTGGTGCTTTAGGAAGGCGGCGTCCATTGTTAAGAACCTCCATCACCCAGGACATGCCCTTTTCTCACTGCTACCATCAGGTAGGAGGTACAGAAGCCTAAAGGCATACACTCAGTGATTCAGGAACAGCTTCTTCCCCTCTGCCATCCGATTCCTGAATGGACACGGAACCCATGAACACTACCTCACTGCTATTTTTATTTCTGTTTTTGCAGTACTTATTTTAACTTAAGCATTTATTATGCATACACATACTTACTGTAATTGATTTTTTCCTACATTATGTATTGCATTGTACTGCTGCGGCTAAGTTACTAATATGCCAGCGTGATTAAACCTGATTCTGATACCACAGTACCTTGAAAACGATACAAGTTAGAAATGGGCCTTTCAGCCCTTCCTGTCGATCTTGACAGTGATGCCTACCTATGCTAAACAGGTTTTCCCACATTAGACCCATATCCCTCTATGCTTTCCTCCCCACACAACTGTACATATGCCGTTTACACATAATTATATCTGCCTCTATCACCTCCCTCCAGCAGTCCAATCTAGACAATAGCACCCACTGTGTGAAGAACATTTACGCAGAAAGTTTAGAAACCCTCCAACTTTCTCTCCTCCATTCATAAACCTGTGCTCCTTAGTTCTAGGTTCCCCTGCCCTGGGATGACGACCATTTATCTAAAGTATGCCCCCTGCAATATTGTAAACCACAGTTAAGGTTATCCCTCAACCTCCCACATTCCAGTGTGAAAAACACAAACAATCCAATGTCTCCCTACAACTGAAGCCCCTCATTTGAGGCAACATCGAAGTGAATCTCTTCTGCACCCTCTTCATTGCTACCACATCCTTCCTTTAGTGTGGCAACCAGAACAGTACAGAAATCTCCAAGTGCAGAATGGAAACAAGGAGCTAGTGATCTCACTCTGTGACAGTGATCTGGGACATTACACACAGCACACGGGAACTACCTGCAAACACATTCATCAAATGAGGAGGAAGGAAACGGGCTTTGAACTCTCACACACTGCTCCTCTGCATAAAGGCTTCCCGAGCTGGGGAGGTTTGCGGCAATTGCAGTACGTGCCTGAGATGTAGGGGGTGGCCAGTTCAGCTGGGCCTGCACCTTGGGCGCTCACAACTCAACTGTGCTGTGTGGATGTGCAGTCACGTCAAGTCAAGAGCGAAGTCATGGATGCCTGCCACTCTCAACTAGCCCAACATTGCTAACTTGAGTTGGTTGATACCTGGAGAGTGGCATCGTTTGATTGATTTGTTTATTTATTGAGATACAACATGGAACCGGCCCTTCTGGCTCTTCGAGCCGTGCCGCTCAGTAACCTCCAATTTAACCATAGCTTAATCCCATGATAATTTACAATGACCAATACACCTCCCAACCAGTACGTCTTTGAACTGAGCAGGGAAACCGGAGCACGTGGACAAAACCCACGCAGTCACGGGAAGAAAGTGTAAACTCCTTACAGAGAGCAGCAGGATTTGAACCCAGGTCACTGGTACTGTAAAGTGTTGTGCTCTCCACTATACCACCATGCTACCTCTCTTACCCTCATAGAAAGGTAAAGGAAGCTTTGTCACAGGAATACCATAGCGCAAGACGTCGGGACAAGGTGAACAGAAAGACTTTTTAATAACTTAGCAGATGTACGTGAGACCTTTATTCCTTTCATAACCTCCAATCAAACAGGACTCACCAGATTGTCATATCTCCCTCCCGCTGCAAGGATATCTGGCACAAGACGGTGTCGCCGTTTTACAAATGCAACAAACTGGAAGATGATTCCACTGTATAGGTGCATCTTGTAGACAAGACCCAGATTGATCTCCACCTGCAAAGCAACAACACCAATTTCACTCCACAGCTGCCACAGATATCATTATCAGTGTCCTCTGTGTAGGGATTTTAGTCAGACACCAGGTGTCTGATTCCTCTGACCCCTCAATTTCCTATATTTCACAGGAAGGAGAAGGGAACAGTGCCTTATGAGAAAGGCCAGACAGAGGCTGCAAATTTCTCTAATTTCCCTTCCAGCTATTGGATAAGCAATCATTTGAGTCGAATCTCAATGCCGGGAATGTTGCTTCTCCAAAAGTGAGACTCAGGAGAACCAGCATAATGCATTCCAAATCAAGTCAGTGGCAGAAACAGTTCCCTTCCTTTTCCCCAATACCATAGCCCTAACAATACAACAGCTTCTCATAGCACCAGTGTGACATTTCCCATTTTCCACAGGAGCTGTGACTTCTCGCTGAAATTCAATATTTGGTGCGAGGTTCTACTAGACCAACTGATGTGATCTAAACAATCAAAGTTTGCAAACTTCTGGGCCTGAAGATAGACAAGTCCCCTGGTCCTGATGGAATGCATCCCAGGGTACTGAAGGAAATGACAGAAGTTATACTAGAGGCTTTGGTGATCATTTACCAAAATTCTCTGGACTCTGGGCAGGTCCTGACAGATTGGAAGATGGTGAATGTCACACCACTGCTCAATAAAGGATATATGCAAAAGGCAGGTAACTATAGGCCAGCTAGTTTAACATCTGTAGTTGGGAAAATGTTTGAAACTATCATTAAAGAAGAAATAGTGAAGCTTCTGGAAAGAAATGGATCTATCAGGCAGTCACAGCATGATTCAGCAAAGGCAGATCCTGTTTGACAAACTTACTGGAGCTCTTTGAGGATATAACGAGCACAGTGGATAGAGGGGAACAGATGGATGTTGTTTACTTGGATTTCCGGAAGGCGTTCAATAAGGTGCTACATAAGACTTCTCGATAAGATAAGGATGCATAGAGTTGGGGGTGGTGTATTAGCATGGATTGAAGATTGGTTAACTAATAGAAAGCAGTGAGTTGGGTTACATGGGTGTTACTCTGGTTGACAGCCAGTGGTGAGTGGTGTGCCACAGGGGTCGGTGCTCGGCCTGCAACTGTTCACAATATATATTAACGATCTCGAAGAGGGAACCGAGTGCAGTGTATCTAAGTTTGCTGATGATATTAAATTGAGTAGAAAAGCAAATTGTGCAGAAGAGATATAGATAGGTTAAGTGAGTGGGCAAGGGTCTGGCAGATGGAATACAATGTTGTTAAATGCGAAGTCATTCACTTTGGAAGGAAAAATGGAAGAGCAGATTGTTATTTAAATGGTAAAAGACTGCAACATACTGCTGTGCAGAGGGACTTGGGAGTGCTTGTGCATGAATCACAAAAGGTTGGTTTGCTGGTGCAGCAGGCCATTAAGAAGGCAAATGGGATGTTGGCCTTCATTGCAAGAGGGATTGAATTTAAGAGCAGGGAGGTCATGCTGCAACTATACAGGGTACTGGTGAGGCTGCACCTGGAGTACTGTGTGCAGTTCTGGTCTCCATACTTGAGGAAGGATATACTAGCTTTGGAGGCAGTGCGGAGGAGGTTCACTGGGTTGATTCCAGAGATGAGGAGGTTAGACTATGAGGAGAGATTGAGTCGCCTGGGACTGTACTCACTGGAATTCAGAATAATGAGAGGAGATCTTAGATAGATAGAGGCAGGAATGTTGTTTCCGCTGATAGGTGAGACTAGAACTAGGGGACATAGCCTCAAGATTTGTGGGAGTAGATTCAGGATGGAGATGAGGAGGAACTGCTTTTCCCGGAGAGTGGTGAATCTGTGGAATTCTCTGCCTAATAAAGCAGTGGTGGGTACCTCAGTAAATATATTTAAGACAAGGTTGGACAGATATTTGCATAGTGAGGGAATTAAGGGTTATGGGGAAAAGGCAGGTAGGTGGAGATGAGTCCATGGTCAGATCAGCCATGATCTTATTGAATGGCAGAGCAGGCTCGATGAGCCAGATGGCCGACTCCTGCTCCTACTTCTTATGTTCTTATGTGTGAAGAAATGGCAGTCACCATAACCAGTGACAACCATTAGTGACACTGGAGCACTGCTGCAAGTGTACAGCAATGAGCAGGATTACTTTCTCTCATCTTATTGAAGTACAGAGTCTTTACTCTGCATCCGTATGAGGAGTGTAGAGAACCTGTCCAATTAGTTTTTCCAAAGAGATAACCAGGAATATCGATGATGGACTCAAGAGTCACGGAACTGTACAGCATACTATACAGTTGGTGCAGTCTCTGTAGATTTCAGTAAGACCTTTGATGTGGGAGACTGGCTCAAAATGCAAAACCCTCATGATCTAGAGACTCAGCAAACTGCATTCAGAAATGACCTGAGAAATGAGGAAGAGTCCTGATGGAAGCAACTGGAAATCTATGACCAGCAGTATACCATGTTAAGACTCTTGCTACTTGTTACTCCATGGGTTGTCACCTTGTCGTGGTGGAGAGGCTTGTGTGGTCCTGTGATCCCGAGAGTGATGCCGTCTGGAGCTATGCTTCCGGTAGGGTCACCCATGGCGGTAAGGTCGAGGGTGAGATCCCTGATAAAGAACAATCCAACCAAGACCTCAATGGTCGAACAGGCGGACGAAGTTACTTCGAACTCAACAGCTGTGAAGGCGGATGAAGGCTGCAACAAATCCATCAGCTCCAATCGTCGTGGTTTCCATGCCATTGGAATCAGTTGGTTGATTTGTGAAGTATCATGTGCTTCTTGGAGTGCAACATCAAGTACACGTTAAACAAATATACGCACAGGCATCTTTGCTCTGTAACAGAACGAAGACCATCATCCTCGACCTCCAGGGATAGCCACGACTTGTTACATTCACTAGCAATCTGGATGTGAATGTTAGGGGCCATTAGTAACTTTGTAAATGATAAGAAAATGGGTGGTGGTGTTGATAGTGAGGAAGTCACTCTCAGCTTCAGAACAATATTGTCATTTGGTAACATGGACCGAGCAAAGGCAGAGAATAACAATGTGAGGTGAGGTGACACAGTCTACAAACAGGGACAGCATACACATAGTAAATTGTAGGGCTCTGGGGAGAGCATCCACGTCCAAGGGTCTCCATGCGTGCAGCATAGGTAGATGAGGTGGTTAAGAATGCATGAGAGCTGCTTGCCTCAACAACCAGGACACACAATACGAGAGCAGGGAGATTGTGGCACCACCATGTAAAATATTAGTTAGACCACAGCTGCAGTTTTGGTCACCATGCTAATGGAAAGGATGTGAATGTGCTGGAGAGGGTGAAGGGAGAATCACCAGGATGTTACCTGGGTTGAAATGTTCCAGCCACGAGAAGAGGCTCGGCAAATTGGACTGGTTTACCATGGAGAGTGCAAAGGTGTAACAGCGCACTGACTGATATACTGTATATAGGATTATGTGGGGCATAGAGTGGGCAAATAGTGAGAAATCCTTCCCCTTAGCAGAGGTTTCTAGAACTAGAGGGGGTCACTTAGGTAATAAGTGGATTATTTAGAAGTAATTTGAGAAGAGATTTTCCAGCCAGAGGGTGGTTGGACTCTGGAACATGGTGCCTGGGTGAGTAATGGAGACAGTCACTCTTACAATATGAGAATTTATCAGGCTTACAAGTTATTTGTGCATTTTGAATATGGGGTTAATCTATTTATATTCATGAGGAGTCATGATGAAGGGTCTTGGTCTGAAATGTCGACTCTTTATTCCTTTCCATAGATGCTGCCCGGCCCACTGAGTTACTCCCAATTTTGTGTGTGTTACTCTGGATTTCCAGCCTCTGCAGAATCTCTTACATTTAAGAACAGAACAAAACCTGCACGTTAATAATTCCCAGTAAGGACTAATCCATCCCATGAGCCAGCTTTGATTAGTAACTATAGTACTTCTATTCTCCAAATTCCCTCTACTGTAGTCAATTCCAACACTGGGTACAGCACCTTGTCTAACACAAGACAAAACCACATTAACTGTGGAGAACGCAAGGCTGCAATCCTCACCCAGGTTACACATACTCAACCTGTACATACCTTCGAGCACTGGGGAGACCAGTGAGGTGAATGGGGATGGATCTGCCGCTGATCCAGGGCTGCAGGTATTTCTGCTGGGTGGGAACGGGGTATTTCCTCATGCCTTCACCAAGTCACAAAAGCCAGGGCTGGGAGGAGCCATGCAGAGCTCGGAGCACTGAGCAGACTCACTCACTCACTGAGATGGTGAGGCCGGCTGACAGCCGCTTTTTCCACGCCTGTCACTGTCAGTTACGGCTGTTTCTGTTCATTCTCAATTCATGCACAGTTCTCTGGAGGAGAACTCTGTTGTAGCGTGGAGACTGCCTGCACAAAAGTGATCAGGGAAGGAAACTAGCTCAGGTAGGCAAGTTGGGCTGAAGGTTTGCCCCCCATGCTGTATAAGTGTCTGACTCAGCTGGTTGCACTCTTGCTCAGCCACAGTCCAAATGATTAAACTCAGCCAGTATGGTTCAGCAGCGTTCAATGCCTTAAGGAGCTAGGTAAGCAGCTAAATTACCGAGTGGCTTCTCAAGTTAGTCCCTAGCATTACAACCAACCTGAAGCCCAATGTCAAGTTTCTTTAGGAGATCTGTCACAGCTTCCAAGTCCTTTAAACTTTGCTTTGCCAGCTGGGAAACAGCTAACTCCCCTTTCATCAGTGGGTTCAACACACTGCTCAATTCTTCTATGTCCAACTTGACTTCGATGTACTTGTACAGGTGCAAGAGCTGAATAAGAGAAAATGGGAGCTTAGATGTCATAAATCATCCTTCCTGCTAATTTTCATGTTGTATTCTCCACAGCATTTGTATTTAAGGGAAATAAAGGTACAATAAGATTCTGATAATCCACTGTCTGACCATTTGGAAATCATTTGCCACATATGCCTTTCAACTTTCTAAACACTGCACTCTTGTTAAAATGACCAGGGTCCCAGTTCCCACATTACCTAAAAACTTGCTATAATCAATGGAAAATTTATGATACATACCATAACATCTAAAAAAAAAACTGAATTAAAAATGTGTTGAAACAACATGAAACACTCAAAAATCTGCTGATCAGAGAGCAAAGTCCTGAGCATACCTGATTAGCAGAGTTTTGCTGTGAACTAATAAGAGAATGGAACAGAGTGCTGAAGTTCACTGGGAGCAGAACGACTGCCATTGACCTGTTCCTTTAACCGCCCAACATACACAAAATGTCAACAGGTCAGGCAGCACCTATGCAAAAGAGTACAGTCAATGTCTCGGCCCGAAACGTCAACTGTACTCTTTTCCATAGATGCTGCCTGGCCTGCTGAGTTCCTCCAGCATTTTGTGTATGTTGCTCAGATTTCCAGCGTCTGCAGATATTCTCTCGTTTGTGATCTAGACTGCCCAACCACTTCCTTGCAGTTGCCGATGGAATGATCAAGCGATGCCAATAAACTGCCAATAACATAAAACTTACATTATTCTGTGACAGGGAGAGATTGTAGAACATGGCTTCCATCTCTCGTTTGGTCAGCTTCCCTGTCTATAAAGGAAGACAGAGGTTAAATGTTAAAACATTATGGGAGATGGCAAAACAATGCATTTAGAAATACACCAATTCTATATTATATAATTAGAGATGTGTTTAAAGGCATAGATATCAATTGACGTCTCCTGTATGATGAATACAAGAATGTCAAATCCAGTATGTTCACGAACTTCACGGATTGTCTAGAGTCCAGTCTCAGGATAATGCACCTCATTTGCGCAATTGCCCTCAAAGGTGTGGCCCACAAGGCTGCGTCCTCGGCCCCCTATGCACTTACAAATGTGTGGTCAAATTCTGCTGGAACTCTATCAACAAGTTTACAGGTGATACCACAGTAGTAGGCCAGATCTCAAACAATGATGAGTTGGCATACAGAGAGGACAGCTTAGTGACATGGTGTCATGACACAACCTTTCCCTCAATGCCAACAATACTATAGAGCAGGTCATTCATTCAAAAAGGGGCAGTACACATGCTCCTGTCTACATCAAAGGTGCTGAACTTGAGAGCTTCAAGTTCCTAGGAGTGAACATCGCCAATTGCCTGTCCTGGGTCCAACCACACGATCAGCGCTTCTAATTCCATAGGAGGCTAAAGAAATTTGTCATATCCCCTTGGCCATGAACCAATTTGTATCAAAGAACCATGGAAATCATCTATCCAGATGCACCACAGCTTGTATGGGAACTGCTCTGCCCAAGACCATAAGGAACTGCAGGGAGCTGTGGACAGCTCAGCACATCATGGAAATCAGCCTCCCCTCCAGGGACTCCACCTACATTCTTGCTGCTTTAGTAAAGCAGCCAACAGATTCAAAGATCCCACCACACCAACATTCTTTTCTTCCCCTTCCATCAGGCAGAAGCTGAAAAGCCTGAAAGCTACCAGGTTAAAGGACAGTTTCTACTCCAGTTATAAGACTATTGAATGGACTTGACCTCATTTATGGCCCTACAGCTTATTATCCTGCCTGCACTCCACTTTCCCTATAAATGTAACACTTTATTCTCCTCCAATGTCCTCAGTATTGTTAAAGAGTAAATACAGATACCTCTGTGGCTTATGAATGCCTGCCTCACAGTTACCCCATAAATAAAATTGAGCATTTGGAGACCAATGGGATGAATTTGCCAATTTCTACAGGCTCCTTCTACCAAATGGGAATGGGGTACTTTCATGTGCCTTCTCTTCCCAGCCCATCACAATCAAAGTTGCAAGTGTCAGACCTAGGGGCACTGAGCAGACTCACTCATCAAGTCAGTGAGACCGGCTGGCAGAGGCAGCCTCTCTTCCTGCGCCCATTGCTCTCCCATCACAGCTGTTTATAGAAAGATAGAAAATAGGTGCAGGAGTAGGCCATTCGGCCCTTTGAGCCTGCACCGCCATTCAGTATGATCATGGCTGATCATCCAACTCAGAACCCTGTATCTGCCTTCTCTCCATACCTCCTGATCCCTTTAGCCACAAGGGCCATATCTAACTCCCTCTTAAGTACAACCAATGAACTGGCCTCAACTGTTTCCTGTGGCAGAGAATTCCACAGATTCACCACTCTCTGTGTGAAGAAGTTTTTCCCCATCTCGGTCCTAAAAGGCTTCCCCTTTGTCCTTAAACTGTGACCCCTCGTTCTGGACTTCCCCAACATCGGGAACAATCTTCCTGCATCTAGCCTGTCCAATCCCTTCAGAATTTTATACGTTTCAATCAGATCCCCCCTCAATCTTCTAAATTCCAGAGAGTACAAGCCTAGTCGATCCAGTCTTTCATCATATGAAAGTCCTGCCATCCCAGGAATCAATCTGGTGAATCTTCTTAGTACTCCCTCTATGGCAAGAATGTCTATCCTCAGATTAGGGGACCAAAAACTGCACACAATACTCCAGGTGTGGTCTCACCAAGGCCTTATACAACTGCAGTAGTACCTCCCTGCTCCTGTACTCGAATCCTCTCGCTATAAATGCCAGCATACCATTCGCCTTTTTCACCGCCTGCTGTACCTGCATGCCCACTTTCAATGACTGGTGTATAATGACACCCAGGTCTCGTTGCACCTCCCCTTTTCCTAATCGACCACCATTCAGATAATAATCTGCTTTCCTGTTTTTGCCACCAAAGTGGATAACCTCACATTTATCCACATTAAATTGCATCTGCCATGAATTTGCCCACTCACCCAACCTATCCAAGTCACTCTGCATCCTCTTAGCATCCTCCTCACTGCTAACACTGCCACCCAGCTTCGTGTCATCCGCAAACTTGGAAATGCTGCATTTAATTCCCTCATCTAAGTCATTAATATATATTGTAAACAACTGGAGTCCCAGTACTGAGCCTTGCAGTACCCCACTAGTCACTGTCTGCCATTCTGAAAAGGTCCCGTTAATTCCCACTCTTTGCTTCCTGTCTGCCAACCAATTCTCTATCCACATCAATACCTTACCCCCAATACCGTGTGCTTTAAGTTTGCATACTAATCTCCTGTGTGGGACCTTGTCAAAAGCCTTTTGAAAATCCAAATATACCACATCCACTGGTTCTCCCCTATCCACTCTACTAGTTACATCCTCAAAAAATTCTATGAGATTCGTCAGACATGATTTTCCTTTCACAAATCCATGCTGACTTTGTCCAATGATTTCACCGCTTTCCAAATGTGCTGTTACCACGTCTTTGATAACTGACTCTAGCAGTTTCCCCACCACCGATGTCAGGCTTACCGGTCTATAATTCCCCGGTTTCTCTCTCCCTCCTTTTTTAAAAAGTGGAGTTACATTAGCCACCCTCCAATCCTCAGGAACTAATCCAGAATCTAAAAGAGTTTTGAAAAATTATCACTAATGCACCCACTATTTCTTGGGCCACTTCCTTAAGCACTATGGGATGCAGACCATCTGGCCCTGGGGATT
This sequence comes from Mobula hypostoma, assembly GCF_963921235.1. Classification (NCBI taxonomy): domain Eukaryota; kingdom Metazoa; phylum Chordata; class Chondrichthyes; order Myliobatiformes; family Myliobatidae; genus Mobula; species Mobula hypostoma. Next base: position 97,835,811 of record NC_086097.1, read on the forward strand.
TATCTGCCTTTAGTCTCTTCAATTTACCTAACACCACTTCCCTACTAACATGTATTTCCCTCAGTTCCTTCATCTCACTAGACCCTCGGTCCCCGACTATTTCCTGAAGATTATTTATGTCCTCCTTAGTGAAGACAGAACCAAAGCAGTTATTCAATTGGTCTGCCATGTCCTTGTTCCCCATGATCAATTCACCTGTTTCTGACTGTAAGGGACCTACATTTGTCTTAACCAATCTTTTTCTTTTCACATATCTATAAAAGCTTTAACAGTCAGTTTTTATGTTCCCTGCCAGCTTTTTCTCATAATCTTTTTTCCCTTTCCTAATTAAGCCCTTTGTCCTCCTCTGCTGGACTCTGAATTTCTCCCAGTCCTCAGGTGAGCCACTTTCTCTGGCTAATTTGTATGTTTCTTCTTTGGAATTGATACTATCCCTAATTTCCCTTGACAACCACGGGTGCACTACCTTCCCTGATTTATTCTTTTGCCAAACTAGGATAAACAATTGTTGTAGTTCATCCATGCGATCTTTAAATGCTTGCCATTGCATATCCACTGTCAACCCTTTAAGTATCATTTGTCAGTCTATCTTAGCTAATTCACATCTCATACCTTCAAAGTTACCCTTCTTTAAGGTCAGAATCTTTGTTACTGAATTAACTATATCACTCTCCATCTTAATGAAGAATTCCACCATATTATGGTCACTCTTACCCAAAGGGCCTCGCATGACAAGATCGCTAATTAACCCTTCCTCATTGCTCAATACCCAGTCTAGAATAGCCTGCTCTCTCGTTGGTTCCTCGACATGTTGGTTTAGAAAACCATCCCGCATACATTCCAAGAAATCCTCTTCCTCAGCACCCTTACCAATTTGGTTCACCCAATCTATATGTAGATTGAAGTCACCCATTATAATTGCTGTTCCTTTATTGCACGCATTTCTAATTTCCTGTTTAACGCCATCTCCAACCTCACTACTACTGTTAGGTGGCCTGTACACAACTCCCACCAGTGTTTTCTGCCCCTTAGTGTTATGCAGCTCTACCCATATCGATTCCACATCCTCCTGGCTAATGTCCTTCCTTTCTATTGTGTTAATCTCCTCTCTAACCAGCAACGCCACCCCACCTCCTTTTCTTTCATGTCTATCCCTCCTGAATATTGAATATCCCTGAATGTTGAACTCCCATCCTTGGTCACCCTGGAACCATGTCTCTGTGATCCCAACTATATCATATTCATTAATAACTATCTGCACTTTCAATTCATCCACCTTGTTACGAATGCTCCTTGCATTGACACACAAAGCCTTCAGGCTTGCTTTTACAACACTCTTAGCCCTTATACAATTATGTTGAAAAGTGGCCCTTTTTGACTTTTGCCCTGGATTTGCCAGCCTGCCACTTTTACTTTTCACCTTACTACTTTTTGCTTCCACCCTCATTTTACACCCCTCTGTCTCTCTGCACTTGTTCCCATCCCCCTGCCTCATTAGTATAAACAACAGTAGCAAACGCTCTACTCCCCACACACTGTGGTTTTGTTCTTGACTGAGGACCAGTTCCCAAGAACAGAACACTGTTGTAACCTGGGGACTGCCTGTACAAGTTGAAATCAAATCATTTCCCCCCTACAATCCATCTATGCCATGCACTGTATACAGCTGGTAAGATGGCAAATTTGCGAGGGATCAGGCACAGCCAGAAACAGAACTATTTTTGGATGCCGTGACATGTGATGCTGAGTCCAGTTTTATTTAATCAGCTCCGTGACTTACCATGACATCGCACAGGATGTTGCACACCTGCTGGAGTTTGTCCTCCGGTATCCCACAATGCAGCAGCACTGCCTTCAGCAGGCAGATATGGTTCAGATAGATGCTATAGTTCCTCTCCTGAAAAACAAATAAATGTAATCATTTCGCAAGCAGTAGCTTATAATAATCAGCCCACCACACTACAGCCCCAGAGGCTTCAAAAGGGAAAGAAATAACTGATTGGCTTTCCTTTAATCCTTCCCTGCTTAATAATAGTTACCACAGAATTGTAAATTCCAACTTGCAGTTTTCTCGCCAGGGATTTCTGCAGTGTCATCTATATGTGACAAGTTAATTTAAAGCAATGAGACTCCTAACAGCAGTGTGTCATTTTGATTACAATCCCTCTGTGTTATGCAGCGTCATTGGTAACTGTATGGCCAGCACTATCACTACATCTGGCCACACAGTGAGCAGCAAAGATCACCACTTTAAACCCGCAAAATCAGCAACAACTTCAGCTTTCTAGCTGCCTTGCCAGAACTGTGACAATTGAGAAACCATTGGCAAGATGCGAATATTTTGCAAGGATCTATTTCAGCAAGGATTTTTCTTTGTAGGAGTGGGATTTCAGCAGCCATGCAAGGGTGGTTGGAGGGTGAGTGAGTGTTGGTGGACAGGGGAGAACTGGTGAACTGAGAAAGGCAGAAAAGGCATGCATTTCTACACGTAATGTCAGCAGGTCTGGCAAATTTTCCAGACTACTGGATGTTTTTCTCCAACAAACTTCTAATTCATTTTTTTTCAGATATCACAAAGTAGAATAATAAATCTTCCAGGAGAATCCAGCAAGTGAACAGGAGCTCAGGAAGCTGGAAGCTGATGAAGCCTTGCTGAAATCATCGCAATTTCCAAACACTAGGATAGCAGATGGTGAGTTTAACTGCTCTGACCCTATCTGAGGCATTAAAAAAAGAATCAGATTAAAAGTGGTGACAAACTGTGAATTGAATCCATACCTGCAGTACATGAAACAATTTAATAATCTGGGCAATGGCTTGGATGATCTCTGCATCTGGTAGCAAGTTGTTTGTGTTCGGTGTGACAATATCAAATGCACATTCTAAGAGTTCTTTAGGGTGAGAGCGGTGCGGCCTTCGAGGTCTGAATACTCGTTCAATACAATACCTTGTGATAAAGAAACAGATAAGATGGCCGATGGCATCAACACAAGAGGTTTCAAAACTAAATAAAATAACACACACAGTCTACATTTTATCATCAATGAGTATCATATAACCCAAGAAGGATTAGACCATAAGACACAGGAGCAGAATCAGGCCATTCAGCCCATCAAGTCTGCTCTGCCATTACATCATGGCTGATCCACTTCCCTCTCAACCTCATTCTCCTGCCTTCTCCCCAGAATCTCTCACGCTGTGACTAACCAAGAACCTATCAACCTCTGCCTTAAATGCACCCAATGACCTGGCCTCCACAGACACTCGTGGCAACCAATTCCACAGATTCACCACCATCTAAGTAAAGAAATTCCTCATCTCCGTTCAGAATCAGAATCAGGTTTAATAACACTGGCATATGTTGTGAAATTTGTTAACTTTCCAACTGGACGACCCTCTATTTTGAGGCTGTGCCCTCTGGTCCTAGACTACCCCACCATAAAAAACATTCTCTTCACCTCCATTCTATCTAGACCTTTCAACATTCGATATGTTTCAGTGAGATTCCCCCCTCATTCTTCTAAATTCCAGCGAGTACAGGCTCACAGCCTTCTATCGCTGCTCATGTGATAACCCTTTCATTCTCATGAACCTCCTCTGAACCCTCTCCATTCTCAGCACATCTTCCCTTAGACAAGGGGCCCAAAACTCCTCACAATACTCCAAGTGAGGCCTCACCAGTGCCTTATAAAGCTCCAGCATTACATCCTTGCTTTTATATTCCAGTCCTCTTAAAATGAATGTTGACACTGCATTCACCTTCCTCACCACTGATTCAACCTGCAAATTACCCTTCAGGGAATTCTGCACAAGGAATCAAAAATTGCTTTGATTTTTTTTAAAACTTTTCTCCCCATTTAGAAAATAGTCTATGCTTTTATTTCTTTTACCAAAGTGCATGATCATACACTTCCTGACACTGTATTCCACCTGCCAATGCTTTGCCCGTTCTCATAATCTGTCCAAGTCCTTCAGCAGCTTCTCTGCTTCCTCAGCACAACCTGCCCCTCCACCTATCTTCATATCATCCACAAACCTGGCCACAAAGCCATCAATTTCATCATACATTGTTGTTCTTTTCCACACCTTGTGGCATTAGGTGGCATTTTTGCCCTTTCTGTAGCATTTGACTTTTTTTTTTAAAAAGAGGCCGAGTTGCTAGCTTGACACTCAACACAGAAGGAAAGTGTACGAGCAGCCGGCTGAATTCAAACTCAGGACCATTGGCCTTGAAGTCCAGTGCTGATGCTAAGACAACACCAAACAGCCACATCATACATATTGTTTACATACAACATAAAAAGAAGTCCCAACACAGACCCCTGTCTGAAAAGGATCCCTTTCTTCCCACTCTTTGCCTCCTACGAATCAGCCAATGCTCTATCCATGCTAGTATGTTTCTTGTCATACACTGGGCTCTTATTTTGTTTAGCAGTCTCAAACTGCTGAGTATCTCAGAAACTGCTGGTCTCCTGCGATTTTCACGCACAACAGTCTCTAGAGTTGGTGCAAAAAACAAAAAATAACCTGCGAGCAGCAGTTCTGTGCGTGAAGATGCCTTGTTACTGAGAGAGGCCAGAGGAGAATGGCCAGAGTGGTTCAAGCTGACAAGAGATCACACATTACAACAGTGGTGTATAGAGGAGCATCTCTAAATGCACAACACATTGAACCTTGAAGTGGTTGAGCTACAACACAGAAGATCACACCAGCTTTCCACTCATGTGGCCACTTTATTAGGTACACTCCTGCATCTAATAAAGAAGACACTGAGTGTACATCTAAATTTGCCAAGCATACTTAGTGAAGTAGAAAATGAGAGTAAATGTTTAACTAAAAGTAACTGAGGCAAAGGGATGTGTAAAGGACAACTTACTCTTCTTTACAAAGAGTTGCTGGACCAGGTGATTAAAAAGCAGTCCAACTAAAGTGTTTAAGCTGGGAGTTGATAACTGAACGAGGTAAAGGGCTGAAGAAGGAATCTGATAGGGGAGGAGAGGAGAGAGTGGAACGTGGGAGAAAGGAAAGATAGGCACCAGAGGGGGATGATGAGCAGGTGAGAAGAGAGGGGTAGGAGGGAACACAGAATGGAGAATGGGAAAAGAAAAGTTAGAGAAATGGATGTTCATCAATATTAAATCAATGTCCCGTTGTTCTGTCATGCTAATAAAATAATGCAGGGACTATTTTAAAGAGAAGCAGGGGAATTATTCCCAGTGCCCTGGTTAATATTTATCCCTCAACCAAGAGCAGGAAGATTATCATCTGCTCATTGCACTCTTTGCATAACACATGTAAACTGGGTGTCACATTTCAATGTTACAATGAATATATTTCATAACAACTTCTTTAGCTGTGAAGTGCTTTTAAATGTTTCGTGACCACAAACATACCATAGGTTAAATTACTAATGGTATAACTTCAGGTCTGCTCACATGCAGCGCTGAGAGGGAGAACCAACTTGATCTCATTCACACCAACACATCTGCGGTACATATGGCAGCAGTAATCACTGAAAGATTTGCTGCATACTCTCAGTGGTCACATTATCAGGAACACCTGCTCATTAATGCAAGTATCTAATCAGCCAATCACGTGGCAGCAACTCAATGCATAAAAGCATGCAGACATGGTCAAGAGGTTCAGTTGTTGCTCAGACCAAACATCAGAATGGGGAAGAAATGTAATCTAAGTGACTGTGGCTGTGGAGTGATTGCTGGTGTCAGGCAAGGTGGTTTGAGTATCTCAGAAACTGCTGATTTTCACTCACCTCTAGAGTTTACAAGGAATGGTGTGAAAAACAAAAAAAAAAAATCACCCAGTGAGTGTCAGTTCTGCGGGCATAAACACCTTATTAATGAGAGAGGTCAGGTGAGAAAAACCAGACTGGTTCAAGCTGACAGGAAGGTGACAGTAATTCAAGTAACCACATGTAGCCCCCGGTAAGCCTCAGGTTCGCTCAACTCGCTGTCATCTAGGGCAAGCAGCCTTCAGCCCCGCCAAACTGGGCAACTAAGTTTGTGTGGTTGCTGTGTGATGTACCCCACCCAGCCAAATAACAGACAATACACCATATACCAGTAAATGATTACAATTTATAGGTATTACTGGAACTATGTAATTAATAGAGATAAAATATAAAAAGAAAGTAAAAGGCGCCAAACTTATCAAAGTTCAACCTCTTCATGTACAAACAGTTGGAGCTCTAGTAATGATCCTCATTTCACCATTCGATCCCCTCTGACCACCTCGACCCGCCGCCTAGGACCAACCAGAGTGGTCAACCAGACGCTCCACATGAGTCTGTCTTCATCTCCTCTCTTCGCCGAAGACCCTGGACCTCGGGACTCCGGCTCGGGATCCGTCCCATCGGCCCGCTCACAGCATTGCATCCACTCTCTCTCTCTCCCCATCATGCCTTCTGCCCAAAAACCCGCGCATCACAATAGCTTACAGACACACAAGAAAGATTAACACCTATCCCAATTGGTTAACAAATGGATACAATCCTCCTTATCAGTAATATAACCCAAACAAGCTGCTAGAAAGAGAACCACTGTCTCAGCAGTTAATATCACATAGAAGCCATTTTAATTATAACATAACAAAGAAGCCATTTTAATTAACCTACGCAGTAACATAAAAGAAGAAACCCCTTACACACATATTACAACAGTGGTGTGTAGAAGAGCATCTCTGAATGCACAACATGTCAAACCTTGAAGTGCATGGGCTAGAGTCATACTTGAAGTACAAAGGGTTGCTGTGTTTTCAGGAGACCAGTACTTGCCCCACAAGCATCACCACCCAGTAATGACAGGCAACAGGGAGAGCAGTCAACTTTGCCTTTCTGCAACCCAAATGTTAAGAGGCTCGTCAGTCACCAAGGTCATCCAATTCTGCCCAAAATGTGAGACTGACATGGTCTTCAAATTTCAGGCAAGCAAATAACCCCCAACACATTCAAGCTGCTGCAGTAGCCTCTTCCACTCACCTTTTTAAATTGGTGATGCGGTTTCTTACCACAAATCTCGCAAATGGCACCTAAACAAAAGTAAGAAAAAACATATGCACATATAACCAATTCTTTGGGTAACTAGTTTTCGGTTATAATTAAACATTATTAAAGTAACATTTTCAAAAGTTTCTTTATATGAACAAATCTGCTATTTCATGGCCAAAGTAATTGCCGATCTCTGCTAGAAGGCATCTATTAACTCAAATTAATAGATTTGGTTTATTCATAAGATCAGGGAAACTTGGCAGAATTGGCTTGCCCACAGAAGGAAGAGGGTGGTTGTAGAATTTCATAAATGACTTAGAAGAGGGAGTGTAACGGTGGGTTAACAAATTTGCAGATGAGATGAAGGCTGCTGGAACTACAGACAGTGTAAAAGGCTGTCACAGGTTGCAACAGGACACTGACCTGATGTTCTACCCAAAAAAGTCTGAAGTGATTCACTTTGGAAAGTTGAATTTTAAGGCAGAATACAGAGTTAATGGTAGGATTCTTGACAGTGTGGAAGAACAGAGAGATCTTGGGGTCCACATCCATAGATTGGGGGTCGTTAAGAAGCCACGTGGTCTGTTGGCCTTCATTATATAGGGGATTGAGTTCAAGAGCTACAAGGTGTAAAACTTGGTTAGTCCACACTTGGAATACTGTGTTCTGTTCTGGTCACTTCATTTCAGGAAGAATGTGGAAGCTTTAGAGAGGGTGCAGAGATTTGCTATGACTCTGCCTGGATTGGAGAGCATGTCTTATGAGGACGGGTTGAGCAGGCTAGGGCTTTCCTCTCTGGAGCGAAGGGGCATAAGAGGTGGCTTGATGGAGGTGTACAAGATGATAAGAGGCATAGATTGAGCAGCGAGCCGGAGACTTTTTTCCAAGGCAGAAATGGCTACCATGAGGGGGCTTAATTTTAGAGTGATTGAAGGAAAGTATACAGTAGCTGTCAGAAGCAACTTTTTTGACACAGAGTGGTGGGTGCGTGGAACATCCTGCCAGGTGAGGCAGCAGAGATGGGATACTCATCAATAGAGACATGGATGACAGAAAAATAAAGGGCTATGTAGGACCAAAAGGTTAGATTGATCTTATCGTAGGTCAAAAGGTCAGCACAAATAATGGGCCAAAGGGCCAAACTGTGCCATAATGTTGTATGCTCTTAAAAATAAACTAACGGTGCTGGAAATCTGAAATAATAAAGAAAGAAAATTCTGGGAACATTCAGCAGTCAGGCAGCATCAGTAGAAAGAGAAACTCTTCCTCTTAGAACTGAAGAAAGGTCTCTGACCTGAACTCTGTTTCACCTTCCACAGATGCTGCCTGACCTGAGTCTTTTCAGCATTTTTGTTTTTAAAACATCTTTTCAATTTTATTTCTCTAATTAAGAAGAGTTATAATTACCTCATGGACAGAATACACAAGGGAATAAAGTGATCACAGCCAATAACCACAGACATTCCACATGGGACACACCAATGCATGTGGTCAATATTATCACACGACTTACCCTAAGGTTAAGGGGAAGCATGACCAACATTCCACTATGGTCCATGAAGTGAACTCCTTCACTACTCTCATACAATTTTTTGTTCTTTGGCATAATTAGTGGTGTGTTCACATAAGTGGCACCTGTAAAAAGAATTCAGATGTTCATACAAAGCTAATACTTCCGGTCACTCATGGACATTGTCAGACAGTGGAGTCAGGTGGTCTCGAAGTTTGGGTCATTCGTGGGTTGAGCTGGGTAACAGTACCGAGATTCAAACAGCATAAGAAGAGGCCATTCGTGTCATCATCCTTGTGATAGCACTTTAGTAGTGCCATTAATCCCACTATCTCACCTTCGCATCGTCTTGTAAGTTTACTTTCTACAGGTATTTATGTAATGCTCTTCTTAACCATACAACCGAACAAGCAATATGTTCACTGATTCTTCTGGGAAAAAATGTTTCTTCTCCAAATAATTATCTTTAATCTGTGTGTTCTGATTATTGATCCTCTTTCAATATCGCCATTGACTCATAAACACTAGTAATAACTTAAAAACCTGTAAAAATTAATCTTCTAAGCTCAAAGGAGAAACCCCCAGTTTACTGATTTCACCTCCATTCCTGTAACAATACCAACTGTGGCACAACAGATACAGCTGCAGCATCAAAGCACCCGAGACCCAGGTTCAATCCTGACCTCAGTGCTGTCTAGGTGGAGTGTGCATGCTATCCCCATGGGTTGCCTCCAGATGCTCCATTTTCCTCCCTTATCCCAGAGATGTGCAGATTGGCTGCTAGAAAATCCCCTTAGTGCACTTACAGACCCCTCAGTTAACGGCAGGGCTCAACGGTATAAAAGAGGATGGGAACCCCTGCCCCCATGTGTGGGTGAATGCCTGCTCGAAGAGGAGCTGAAGAGAATGTGGGGAGAATTTTTTTTAAATGGCTTGTCGTAAGAAGAGAGCAAAATGGGTGGCGATGACTGTACAGACTCAATGGCTGAAGGGCCTGATTCTGTGCTGTATCTGAATACCCTGGCCTAGATCCAGCAAGTCTAATTAGTTTCAATTTTATCAGCACCTCGTCTACAGTGCTTCATTATTTACTGTTTAATTTTGTTCATCAGCTTTCCAAATTCTTTTCCCTTTCCCTCAAAATTACTCAGGTTTTTTTTTTATCATACTTGTGCCTTTCTCAATTACATTATCATCACTATGATGATATGGGGTGTATGGGGTGTGCAGGGAGGGGTGGCACCTCTGGTGAAGGGGCTTACCGTGTCCATTCTGGGGCAGCTCATTCACCTTCAGTCCCCACCGGATACCCGTGGCTCCAAGTAGCTGTTGGCAGGTGACAGCAGCCACTCCGCGGTACACCACTTTGACAGGCCGGCGAATCTAGGTGAGGGACCCCAGTGAGATAGGGACATGCATGTCCTAGCATGCAAAGTCAGCTCTGGTGGATCTACAGTGAGAGCCAATGGCCAGAAAGGTGGTTCTGCAACGCTCCATGGAGAACGAAGACCATGATAAGGCACTGAAGATATCATGGTCATCCACTGCAACCAAGGAAGACCCCAGTTTGTGACGATCGTTTGTACCACAGGAGCCGGACCTCTCAGGTTGAGCGCATGGAGCTGCCCCAGTGTTAACAGCTTTGCCACTCAGGTCTCGTGTTATTGTCGGACATGACAGACAACACCACTAACATCACTATTGCATGGGAGTCCTTAAGTTATTTCTTTATCTATTCTGATCCTTGTTCTGGCTTTTACCGGGCTGATTATACATAACGATTGCTGGCACACTATAAACCTTGCCCTTTTCTTTCCTCTTTTTGGCAGGTTATGTGGGAATAGTTGAATCACTGAAATCAAAATATACAACACAAGCCCATTTGTATCTGGCTGACAGAGCTATCTATCCTAAACCCACCTTTCAGCAATACTCCAGCAGTCAGAGCACTTTGTAACCATTGACAGATTCTGTTTCCATCTCCTTTTCAGACAGACCACTCTTCTATCAAACACCTTAAATCTGCGTCCCCGACTTTTTCAACCTCTGTTAGGAGCAACAGGGCTTCCTACTTGTTCTATCTAGGAAGCCTACACTGAGACATGCAGCTTGTCTCCCTCAGTCGCCGCTGTTTCAGAACTAAAAGACTGTCTAGTTTATTTTATCTTTGTCAAACTGCAGATAGAAGTTTCCTGGCCATGTTCTCAGAAATCTCCTCTGCAAAGACAGAGATGAGGCAGGAAATTCTGCCTCACAAATCTGATTCAGTTTTTTGAAGAGCTAATGAAATTTGATGAAGGCAGGGCAGAATATGTGGCCCACATGAACTTCAGCAAGGCCTTTGACAAGGTCCATGAGATGGGCTACTCCAGAACATTAGATTACATGAGGTACAGAGTACCTTCTGTGGAAAGAGGCAGAAGGTGGGAATGGATTAGAGGTCTATAACCAGTGGTGTTCTGATGAAGGGTCTTGGCCCAAATTGTCGACTGTTTACTCTTTTCCATAGATGCTGCCTGGCCTGCTGAGTTCCTCCAGCATTTTGTGTGTCGGGCTTTTGATTTCCAGTATCTGCAGATTTTCTTGTTTGTGGTGTACTGCAGGGATCAGTACTGGGTCTTCTGTTGTTTGTCATCTATATTGATTAATGATTTGAATGACAATGGTGCCAACATGGTTTGTAAATCTGCAGATGACAGAAGAGGCGTGTGGACAGTCAAGGAGCTTGTCTAAGGTTACAACAGAATGCTGATGAACTGGGGAAGTGGGCCAAGGAATGTCAGATGGAATTTAATTTGGACAAGCGCGAGGTGTTGCATTTTAACAGTTAAATCAGAAAAGGACTTGTACAGTAAATGTTAGGGTCCTAGCAAGTGTTATGAAACAGAGAGAATGAGGCCAGAGGTACTTAGCTCCCTGAAAGAGGCAATACAGACAGGGTGGTGAAGAATGCTTCAGACACACTTGCCTTATCAGTCAGGGCAAAGAATACAGTAATTGGAACACCTTGTTGCAAACGTACAACTCACTGGTGAGTCCACTCGAGCAGCATTGTGTGTCACTCTCGCTCCCAGCTATAAGAAGGATGCTATTAAGCTAGAAAAGATGTTGAGAATATTTACAAGATGTTATCAGAACTGGAGGGCTTGAGTTATAAGGAGAGGTTGGATAGGCTAGAACTTTTCTCCCTGGAGAATAAAAGGCTGGCGGGTGACCTTATAGAGGGTTATAAAAAGTGGGTGATCAGTCTTTTTCCCAGGGTAGGTGCATCTAAAACAAGATGACAGAGATTTAAGGTAAAGGGGAAAGATTTAAAAGGGACCCAAGGGTGGTGAGTATATTTAAGCAACACACAGAAAATGCTGGAGGATCTGCAGATTCTCTCGTCTTTATGCCATTACAATATTTAAAAACATTTGGACAGGTAAGAGATGGATATGGACATTGGGCTGTATGACTCTATGATTTTATGTAATTGAAGCAAGATTGGATGCAGGAAAGAGAAGGATCCACATCATCCTGAAGTTTTACCTTGTATTCTATTCAGAGCCGAGGACTGTCTGGAAACAGAACACGCAAACGTCTGATGGAGCTTGAAACACTTTGAAGTAAAGCAAGCAGGCTAACGTGACAGGGGCTCACGCGGGCAAGTGACACGTGGTGTGGTTTGAGCAGTCGATATGGACAAGGTCGTCACAATGTATTACTCACCGTGCCTTTTGAACATTCGGCACACCGTCTCCCGCACAAACTCCTGCACCATGCTATGCTGAACTGAGAAATTGTTCTGAAAACAGAAAATTATTTACATTTTTGAACAGAACAGACTAAATTACAATCTGAACTACGTTCATCATGGGCTCTTCAGAACAAAGAGATTAAAGCACTAAAATAAAAGTTTTCCTTTGCCACCAGCACTACGTCACCACAAGATACACAAATTGGGTGGGGCCCATCATCATTTTAGAACTGACTCCGCTATGTGAAGTTGGTTTCAAAGTGCAATGCAGAGGCAGGGATGAGGCTGCAGGTTGGTCTTAAGGGAAGGACTAGGATGAGGAAAATTATTCATTGATTACCGAGGCCACACTCAATCAGAGAGAGAACAGGGAGTGCAGTGGGGAGAACTCAGGAACCAAGGCACACAGGCTCTGGATTTCTTCCCCTCATCTTCACCCACCTATTTTCATCAACTCTAGTGATGAGGACTCATCACAACAGATCATGCCATCTTTGCATTCTCCATTTAGCAAGTAAAGTCACTGCACTGTTGATTATACAGGATTTTGTGTATCATTGGCCGGATTCAGGCAGAATTCTAACGCTGAATCAATCAACTAGACTGTGGTAAAAGCACAACATAAACGATATTGCATTCCAGCAGTGACCACACTGACTTGTGTTGAGCACTGGCTGGCGAGCACTATACACACCTCATCAATTACATTTTAGTATTACACCCAAATCAACACACAGAATATGACAAAGAATGTAAATGGTTCACTGAAGTTAGAAGCCTCTCATGTTTCAAATAATCACCACTGTGTTGTTCTACTTTGTACTTTCTGCAAAAGAAGGTGAATAAACTTGGTGCATTCCTAACACCAAAAGAATAAAGAGCAGAATTGGCCATTCTGCCCATCAGGGCTGTTCCACCATCCAGTCACGACAGATTTACCTTTCTCAACTCCATTCTCCTGCCTCATCGCCATAATCCTTAACCTCCTTACCGATCAAGAACCCATCAGACACTGGTTTAATACATCCAATGACTTGGACTCCACAGCCCTCTGTGGTGTGAATTCCACAGATTCACCACCCTCTGGAAGAATAAACAACTCCCTAAAGGAATGTCCCCTTATTCTGAGGTTGTACCCTTGGATCCTCTCTGCATCCACTCTATCCAACTCTTTCACAGTCTGGTAAGTTTCAATGAGATTGTCCCTCATCTTTGTTAACTCCGTCAAGCGCAGGCCCAGAGCCATCATACATTAAGCCTTTCATTTTGGGGATCATTCACTGTCTTTATACTTCAGTGCTCATACTACATTGCTACAAGCTAATCTTGATCTTATTCCTATTGTCCAGATATTTTTCTCCTCCTCTTCATTTCCGTGACAGTCCAAATCCTGAATAGCCATGTGTCTGCCCTTAAAGAACTCTGCCTGAAGATTTCTAAAATCTTTGCAAAGGTGTGGGAATTTGAACAAAAATTTTCTCAGCTTATTCATAAATCAATTAAGAAGGCAGTGATATGTCCTGGCTTCCTAGACTGGAGCTGCACCGGGGACAACCATTTGAACAATTTCTTTTCAGAGAAAGCCAATGAATGATCAATGTTAACAGTCAGGAATATTTTATTCATGAAGTTCTGATGCCGACATTTCTGTAAGAGCTACAGATCTTTTCGACCTGTTTGGTGAGGAATTAAAACAGCAGAGTGCAGACATGTTCAACTGCACTATGTCAAGTTTTGTTTATTCTTCCCCTTTCCCAAACACTCCAGTACCCCATTCCCCAAGCAATCCTCTGCACGCCATTCCCCCAAACAATCCCCAGCACCCCATTCCCCCAACCAATCCCCAGTACCCCATTCCCCCAGCAATTCCCTGCACCCCATTCCCCCAAACAATCCCCAGCACCCCATTCCCCCAACCAATCCCCAGTACCCCATTCCAACAATCCCCTGCACCCCATTCCCCCAAACAATCCCCAGCACCCCATTCCCCCAAACAATCCCCAGCACCCCATTCCAACAATCCCCTGCACCCCATTCCCCCAAACAATCCCCAGCACCCCATTCCCCCAACCAATCCCCAGTACCCCATTCCTCCAGCAATCCCCAGTACCCCATTCCCCCAACAATCCCCAGCACCCCATTCCCCCAACCAATCCCCAGTACCCTATTCCCCCAGCAATTCCCTGCACCCCATTCTCCCAAACAATCCCCAGCACCCCATTTGCCCAAACAATCCCCAGCACCCCATTCGCCCAACCAATCCCCAGTACCCCATTTCCCCAGCAATTCCCTGCACCCCATTCCCCCAACCAATCCCCAGTACTCCATTCCCCCAGCAATTCCCTGCACCCCATTCCCCTCAAACAATCCCCAGCACCCCATTCGCCCAAGCAATCCCCAGTACCCCATTCCCCCAAGCAATATCCAGTACCCCATTCCAACAATCCCCTGCACACCATTCCCCCAAGCAATCCCCAGTACCCCATTCCCCCAAGCAATCCCGAGCATCCCATACCCTCCAGCACCCCATTCCCCCCAGCAATCCCCAGTACGTTGAAGTCGTCCCGTGAAGGATGTGCTTGACAGCATCTGTTCCCTACCTTATAAACATCAGAGTCATAGGTGAAATCCATGCCAGGAGTAATACGTTGGGAGAACAGCTGAGTGACCATGGTTCGGTAAGCCTTACTGCTGGTGTTGGCCAGGGTGTGATGCAGCATTTCGTGCAGTTCTGACTCTTCCATTTGGGGTGGAGGGAGGAGGTCACTTCTCAGCAGCTCAACTGCAGTGGGGCGTTTGGTTGGGTCATGATCCAACAACCAGCCAATGATACGTTTCTTTAAAGAGAACAAACATCAATGAGATGCAAAGTTTATTCACAACTTGTATGAGAATAGAGAGCTTGTATTGAGGCACCTCAGAAGCAGCAGAACATTCAGCCCATCAAACTGGTCTATGTACTCTGATCAAGCCTAATCAACAACCAAGCCTCCACAACCATCTTGGGAGGAGAATTCCAAAGGGTTGCTCCTCATTGCTCCTGATCAGCACTTTGTTTACACTGCCTAGGATAATGATGGTTAACTACTTAATAATGGTCAGGGGTGACAGGGGTAAACAGGGATGCCTGGGGTGCATGGGAGGGGTAGCACCTCTAGATGGGGGGCTTGTCACACTCCTTGGAGTGGCTTGTCATCTATTGGTCCCCACCAATGCCCAGCTCTCACCTGTGGCTCCCCGTAGCTGTTTGCATGCGACAGCGGCCACAACCCGGGCAACGGCTTTGACAGGCCGACTAAACCAGGTGAGGGTAGCCGACGGGTCTGAAACCCTTGGTGAGATAGGGAGTGTGCTCATCCCAGCATGCGAAGACTGCTTCGGTGGATCAGGCGGAGGAAACCCCGGGTGTTCAACGGCTGAGAAGGCGTTGCAGCAGAGCACTGTGGAGTGCTTAGGGCATGGCAGAACACTGAAGAAGACGCGGACATCCAATGCAGCCAAGGAGGTTGCCGGACGTAATGATTTTTCGTGCCACTGGATCCTGACTTCTGAGGCCGAGATAGTGGGATCGTCTCTGTGCAAGGCTTTTTCACTTTAATATCTTTCACGCACTGGTTACATTGTGCAACTTTCAATTCCTACCAATCTTCTACACTGAAACCACCAGTGGCTACACTTCCTTTTGGAAAGGAAAAGTGCAAGATGAAGAGAGGATTCATGGAGTTGCATTTGCAGTCAAGTCCAGCTTCCTGAAACAACTCTCTGACCTGCCCGTGGGAATCAACGAAAGGCTTATGTGGCTACGTCTGCCCCTCAGCCACAAACGTCACACAACAGTCATCAGCACTGGTGCCCCCACCATGACCAGCAAATACGAGACCATTGAACAGTTCTACACCGACCTTAGCTCTGTTCTGCGCTCAGTCCCTGCCAACGACAAACTAATCCTGCTCGGTGACTTCAATGCCCGAGTAGGCTGCGATCACAGTCGCTGGGAAGGGGTTCTAGGCAAACATGGTATTGGCAATATGAACAGCAACGGCCTCTTGCTCCTTAGCAAATGTGCAGAATACGACCTCCTCATCACAAGCACAGTGTTCAGGCTGGTGAACAAGTACAAGACAACATGGATGCACCCAAGATCCAAACATTGGCACATGATCGACTACATTATAATAAGTCGCCGAGACATCCGAGATGTCCTCATCACCACAGCCATGCGAGGAGCGGAGTGCTGGCTGACCACAGGCTTGTCCACACCACATTGAAGCCACTATTGCTCCCCACCATCCCAAGCGCCCTAAGTTCATCGGAACAGCTTCTAACACTGCCAGACTCCAAGAGCTGCTGTATCTTTTCAAGTTCCAGACCACCCTTGATGAGAAGCTGTCTGCCAACGGACCACTAACTGGTGGGGCAACCCGGAAGTGGAATCAGTTTAGAGAGATGGTGACGGAGACAGCAAAGTCAGTCCTCGGCACCAAGGACCGGAACCACCAAGATTAGTTCGACGAGAATGACGGTGCCATCAAAGATCTTCTGGCCACGAAGAACAAAGCATTCATGGAGTGGCAAAACGACCCAAGCTCCATTTCCAAAAGAGAGAGGTTTAAGTCCCTTCAGGCCTATGCCCAACGGGAAATTCCCAAGATGTACGACCTGTGGTGGGACAGGAAAGCTGAAGAGGTGCAACGCTTCACCGACTTCAACAACTCGAAGCTGCTCTTCAACTCCGTCAAGATGATCTTCAGCCCTTCAAGATCTGGCTCATCTCCACTGTTATCCGCTGATGGAACCACACTGGTAAAGGACAAAGAAAGCATCCAACACAGATGGAAAGAGCATTTCAGCCAGCTCCTGAACTGCCCTTCAAGTGATTCCTTGCTGAGTGCCTTGTACAGTTCAACAGGTATTCCATCCTTGCCGGGCGTCTTGCCACTGCTCACCTGTGTGGTAGCCTTCTTGACTTCACCTATCGAGGGAGGATCATCTAGTTCCCCGTGAATAGGCTGTTGGGGGATTTGGTCCCGCGACCCAGGTTAGATGAAGAACCATACCTCGGCTTCCATCTCAGCACATTGCAGCCTTCCAGATTCAATGTCAAATTCTACAATTTCAGGTAACTTGCTTTCCCTAACAGTATCACAACTGGCCACTTCTCCTATCAGTGATATTGACTCTCTCCATTAGCACAGCCTGATCTGCTGGGCAGGTCCCACAGCCCTACATTTCTTTCATCTGTATAACTGCCCTCATTTCATGCTTTTTATTACTTTATTTTCTAATTGTCTCTATCAGCTCACCAACCAGATGACCTCTACAATTTATTCCCCCCCCCCGTACCACATCAGAGGTATTCCCCTTTGTCCTACCATTTATCTCACCCCTACTTACTTTGCAACTTAAAACCAACTTTTCTCTGAGAGAGACCTGGAACATTAACTCTGTGGCTCTTCCCAAAGTCACTGCCAAACAAGCTGAGAGATCACAGTATTTATGTTGTTATGACATCAGTGCATTTGCTCTACAAACATTTCTTGGAGCAAAATCTCTTCCCAGACCACAGGTGAATGTGGACTTCCACACAGTCTCTTTAAAACTGATGCAGAACTGTTTCTCCTTGGTATTGTAGAAGCAGCTCAATCAATCAGCTACAATGCTACTACATAACCACGCAAGGTGTCCCAAAGAACTTCATAACCAGTGAGGCACTTGTAAAATTCAGTCAGAGCTGACTGGATTTTATAAGTAAATTATTCCAAATAAATTAATTGCACAAGTAAACAAGCTCTATTTTATTTTAAGACTGTTGGTTAACTGGTAACAGAAATATCCAAAGTTACTTTGCATCAATCTCACAGAATCTTTGCTTCTACCTAACAATGCAGCAGTCTGCAATTCACTGTTACATTTAATCTCTGCTGATACTATAACTTTCTCTCAGTAATATCCTGGGTACATCAGATTAGATCATTCAGTTAATCTCCTAGAATCCCATTAGAACATACAGCCCCGCGGCTGAGAATCGCAAGCACTGCCACTCCTAAGGGGAGCGAGTGAACAGCAGCACAGCTAGTAGAACCCATGCCTCACAGTTCCAGTGACCCACCATCAGCTCCAGCGTCTGGTGTTGTGTGTGGGGAGTTTCAATGTTTCCTCATACATCACAAACAGCAGTAAATTGGTAGGTTAACTGGCCACTGCAAATCTCTCTTGAGGTGTGGTAGAATCTTGGGAGACTTGATGGGAGTGTGGAGAGAATAAATTGGAATTAGGATAGGATTACTGTAAATGGATGCTCGATCATCAGCATGGACAATGTGCCAAAAGGCCTGTGTCACTATTGTACAACTCCACGGGATACAAGATCCTTCTGGAGAACGTAGTAGCGTGCTCACTCGATGACCACATCACCCTCAACTGGCTGCAGGGGCCGATCCGAGACCCACGCATTCTGGTGCAGTGTAGACACAAGTAAGTGGTGCCTGTGGTTAGTGGGTGGGTGTTTTGGTTGTTCCTTCCCTTCTTTTGCAGCTGCCACTTGTTCTCTCAGCACAGCAGAGGTCACTGTCACGTAGCACAGCTCTCTCTCCATCAGATTTCCCTCAGGTGCAAGGTCTACTCAATGTAATGTTGAATTTCTTTAGGGTGATTTTTTTTTGTAATTTTTTTTATTGAAGTTCATCATCGAACAAACATTTCCATAAGATGTATTTCAGATACTGTACATATATATCATATAATCATATTTGTCACAAATCTCCACACAATATTTATCTGAGGTATACACTTATAGAAAGGAGAGGAAAGAAAGAACAAACGAAAGAAGAAAACTATGTACAAAGTAGGGAGTGATCTTTTTCTTACAACATATTCATTGACTTGTGAGAATAAAATCAGGCCTATGGGGTGTAATGTAATTAAACTATTTTTCCCAGAATGAATCAAATTGTTCCAACTTGATTAACAGATGCTGTTATCTTCTCCATTTTGTAAATGTCCATTGTAATTTCCATCCATACATTTAAAGTTGGGCTCTCCTGTGATAATCATTTCCTGGTAAGGGTCTTTTTACCAGCCACCAGCAGTATATTCATTAAATATTTATCTCTTTTCAACCATTCTTGAGGTATATACCCAAAATATATGGTCTTACTCTCTAAGGGTATTTCACATTTAAAGATATCTTGTAGGGCATTATGTATCCCACTCCAATAGTCTTTGATAATGGAGCATTCCCAGAAAATATGATAATGGTTTGCATTTTGATTTCCACAATTTCTCCAGCAAACAGGGAGGTTACTATCATAATGGGATTTCTGAGAGGGTGTAATAAAATATCTTATCAAGTTTTTCTACCCGAACTCCCTCCATTTCTGTGAACTGGTACAGTTCCATTGATACCTCCATATTATTGTCCAGTCTTCCTCAGATATTATTATCCCTCCTTCCTTCTCCCATTTTGTTTTAATGTATGAAGTCAAATGTGTTTTAAGATTTGACAAACCCTTATACACGCTTGAAATGATTCTACTACCGTTGTCTGAATTATACGCTTTTCTAAATAGCTATATTGGACATGTACTTGCCTTGGTTACATATTTA